>NW_020946557.1:17363140-17648795 GCF_900497805.2 Vombatus ursinus | reverse complement strand
GAGAGAGAGAGAGAGAGAGAGAGAGAGAGAGAGAGAGAGAGAGAGAAAGACAGAGAGAGATCAGCACAACTAATCATTGTATTGAAGGTATCTGAAAACATGTGCAACTGTGGACTTCCCACCTCCATGAAGGGGGGGAATGGGAGTGTCATATTTTTTTTTTCTTCTAAGTCCTGCTTGTTCTTTAGAATTTTGCAACATTCACTTTTGATTATGTGCATGCAATTGTTCTTTTCATTTACATTTTGGTAGTCATTGTGTATATTGTTTTCTCGGCTCTGCTTACTTCACTCTGTATCAGATCATATAGATCTTTCTATGATTCTCTGTATTCATCACACTCATCATTTCTTATAGCACATTAATATTCTATTACATTCATGTACCACAATTTGTTTAGCCATTCCCCCAACAAATGGGGGAAAACTTTGTTTTCAATTCTTTTTCTTATAAAAAAGTGCCCCTAAAAATATTTTGCTGTGTATGGGGATTTTCTTCATATCAATGGCTTCCTTAGGGTATAAGGCCATAGAATCTCTGGGTGAAAGGATACAGACATTTTAGTCACTTTATTTGCATAATTCTAAACTGTTTTCCAAAACAGTTGTACCAATTCACAGTTCCCCCCAGCAATGGAGCAGTGTCTCTATCTTCTCACAGCCTCTCCAGCATTGACTATTGACATCTTTTGTCAACTTTTCCAATCGGCAGGGTGTGAAGTGAAACCTCAGGGTTGTTTTGATTTGCATTTTTTTTTAATATTAGTGATTTGGAGTTATCTTTCCTGTGGTTGTGAATATTTTGCAATTCTTCTTTTGAGAAAGGTTTGTTCATATCCTTTGACCACTAATCTATTGGAGAAAGGCTTATTCTTGAGATTTGATTGGCCTAGTTGGGCTAAGGCTCCGGCCATTGACTTGTCTTCCTGGTTACCTAAGGGCATAAAAGAGGCCAGCCCAGAAGGAATCAGTGCTGTCCAAACTTGGCACATCTCCCAGTGCCATACAACTCACCACATTCTGCCCTGCAGGCCAGATGAGTTTCTGTTTAAAGAAAGGAAGGGCCTCATCTACCAGTGATCACTCAGTATACTCTCCACGTGATAGGTAAATAAACCTCCTTCTGCTAAATGTAGATAATCCATGAGTGCCTCATAGTCTTCAGTCTCAAGCCTAAAGTATCAGACCAAGCTGAATCAGACCTGATCTGCAACACCCCACCCTTAGGAGAAAACTGAAGCTTATGGAGATTAAGAAACTTGCCCAAGGTCATGCAAGGTAGCAGATGGCAGGTAGCAATGTTGGGTCTTGAATCCAGGTCCTCTGCCTATAAATCCAACACTCTTCACCTCACCATGCTGCCAATACAGGCAACTATAACATACTATACCACGTGACAAGTGCCTAGAAGCCACTTTTTTAATGGAATTTTAATCCTGTCCATAGTTAAGTCGGGTGTCCCTATCACAAACCAGGACACATAGCACTACCTGCAGTCTTTGAAGAGGTAAATGGGCAAGGAATCAGGGCCACTATCTCCTTTGGAAGCGGTTTTTCCAAGGCAACGCTCAGACACACACATGGGGCAGTCAAAATTATCTCTACGCCTTGCTGCATATCTTCTGTGGATAGAGTGAGGGCCTTGGTCTCCTGAGCTATCAGTCTAGCACCTCTTCACACATGCCCACATAATTATACATCTGATTCTGCATTCTTTTCTAAAACAAAATTTCTTCTGAAGCGCAAGGCCATTTTGCCTCCGGAAGGATAAGACCAGGACTATAAAAAGGGGTTTGTTAGCACTCCATATCTTTTTCTTCAGACCGAGGTTTAAAGTGTCATTTCTGTTTCCTTTTTTTTTTCTTGTGTGGAAAGGACACCCCCTCCTAGACAAACCAAGAAGGAATGGAGCACCCCGGGAAATAACACACTAGGCTGCTGTTGACCCCAGAGGTGACAGATCAACTCCATAGAAAATGAGCCACATTCTTTCCTGAGGTCTGCACCTCAAAGACCTGAGCGCTTATAGCTAGATGATGGGAGAATTATGGAGAGGATTTGAAAACTGACAGGAAGTAATTTCACCTTTTGTCCTGCCCTAACCCACTAAGTCTGTGTGCTAGGAGCTTTGACACATGAAAAGGTTCGGAAGGAAAAACCATTCTGACTAACTCAATTCCTCCTCACCATAAATATAACCAGTAGGGTTTTGGGGTTTTTTTTGTTTTGTTTTTTACTCTTTGAGATATATTTTTGTCATTTACTTTGTTATATAATTTTCTAATCTTTTATAACAATACTTTTTGTTGTTCAGCCACATCCGACTCTTCCTGACCCCATTTGGGGTTTTCTTGGCAAAGATACTGGAGTGGTTTGCCATTTCCTTCTTCAGCTCATTTTAGAGATGAAGAAACTGAGGCAAACAGGGTTAAGTAACTTGCTCAGGGCCACACAGCTAGTAAGCGTCTAAGGCCAAATTTGAACTCAAGTCTTCCTGATTCCAGCCCTGGCACTCTATCCACTGCACTACTTAGCTGCTCTATAATAATACTTTACATCTATGTAATGCTTTATGCCCTTAAATATATTTCCATAATATTTTCACAGGAAATACCTCTAGCTTGCTTATGAGGTAGGGCAGATATACTCGGACACACACTGTGATTTCCATTTTATGGCTAATAAAATAGACCCAAGTTCACGCTTTACAGCTAAGAAAAATAGACTTATCCAAGGACACACAGTGAGTCAGTCAGGGATAGAGTCAGGGCTAGTGTTTCTGAGGCTCAGCTATACACATCTCGACAATCTCATGCTGGTATCATGACTAGGATTTCATCACTTTTGAGTCCTCTCAGGTACATAGCACTGAACTAAGAGGTTTGAAAAATACCTTACAAAATTCAGAGTAGGGAATAAATTCAACCTTCAACAGAACAGGCTGCAAACATTGCCAGTTAAGTGTAATGGAGAGAGCAGTGGGCTTGGAAGGAAGGAGGTCTGTGTTCAAATCCTGCCTCAGACTTTTTTTTTTTAATCACTGTGTGGTTCTGGACAAATCACTTAACCACTCTGTGCTTAGCTTCTTCATCTGTAAAATGAAGAGATTGGACTCCGTAGCTCTAACGTCTCTTCCAGCTCTAAATCCATGATTCTATGCCTGGAATTTTAACTTTCAGTGATTTGAAGTCAGTAAGCTTTGAAGCTTAGATTCAAACCTCTATGCTTGACTCCAGTCGTGGCTTTCTTTTTACTAGACCAACTTTGCATTTTGTGTATTTGGGAATGTAGTTCCTTGGATTTGGGGGACAACGTTCAATATGTATTGCATGCTCTGGGGTGACATCTCAAACTTCCTTCCCATTCATACAAGAAGGCTGGGCCTCCTAAGGGTAGTTGCTGCATTTTCCCTAACTTTCCTAAGGGTATCTCTGAACATTTGGGGACAGGTGGTTTTCTAACGCTGTTTCTCCACCACAGCACTCCATCTCTTGACTCTTAGTGTTTTCACAGGCTGTCTCCCATTCCTAAAATGCTCTCCCTCCTCACCTCTGCCTCCTAGCTGCCCTGGCTTCCTTCAAGGCTGAGCTGAACTCCCAATCTTCTGCAAGAAGCCTTTCCCAGTCCTCTTTCATCTTAGTGCATTCTCTCTGAGACTCTCTAATTTATCATCTCTCTTTCTCTCTATCTCTGTCTCTCTCCCCTTCTCTGTCTCTATCTACCTAATCATTTATATATAGCTGTTCTTATGTTGTCTCCCCCATTAGAATGTGAGCTCCTTGTGAACAGGGGCTGGTTTTTTAGCCTGTCTTTGTATCCCCAGAACTTAGTACAGTGCATGGCACATGCACTAATAAGTGCTTAATAAATGTAAGATGATGATTTGACTTGCCATTGTCCATGAGCCCCCCAGTGTACTTCTCCATGAATATCAGTTGATATCAATTAGCCAGCCAGACTTAAATTGCTTTAAAATGAGTATTTGCTATGGTGGTACACAAAATAATCCTCCTCTCCTCCCCTATCTGCAACAACACAGATTGCAGGTGAGGGACTCTTACACATTTCCTGGGTGAAGAAGGATGCCCAAAGGTGGTCTTGAAATTCATTCTTGCCTTATTAAAAAGAGTTAAAGGATATAGAGATGTAGAAAGTGAAGCCAGCACAGCGATTCAAACTCACCATCAGCATTCTAAGCACATAGAGAGTCCAAGAGGAAATGGGCTCCAGCTTGGAGCACATGTGATGCAGCTCCTAGAAATCCTTTTGGTTTGAGGCCTCAGGATGTTCTCCTTAGGTATGCTGTAGCTTTTTTGCTGGGCTCCTTGTAGAACCATGAATCTACCTTTCCTCATCACCTTCAGTTTCCCTTCTATTCCTGATACAGACACTTCTGCCAGTTACCCCTGTACTAGGGATATTGCTAAGATGCCAATGAAAAAATCCAAATCCTTTGGTTCACAGGGTCCTTCTCTGGCCAAGGAGGAAGAGGAAAAAGAGGCTGAGATTGGGACTGAGGCCCTTTTCTCCCCTTTCCCTCTCCAAGCAATTCTTTCTCAAGTGTTTGGCTGGAGGTAAGCTACCAGATATTCAAATCCTTCTGTTTTAAGCTGGCTCAATAGTTTGTAAAT
Organism: Vombatus ursinus; assembly: GCF_900497805.2. NCBI lineage: Eukaryota > Metazoa > Chordata > Mammalia > Diprotodontia > Vombatidae > Vombatus > Vombatus ursinus. The sequence continues at coordinate 17,644,165 of NW_020946557.1, read as the reverse complement.
GTTCCACAGGGTATGACCAATTTCTCTCAACCAATTCAAACATACTTCTGGTACAATATCACCCCAGCTTATCCAATAGCTTTCAAAGACATCTAAATTAATCAAGGACTTTTCCCACATAATCTAAAGCCTCTAATTTATTGATTGATTAAATGGAGGTATCCATATCTTGTTCATACCTAGTGAACAATCAAGATGTGTTCTTCCCTGCTTAAGGTATCAGAGTATAGAATGTGCTTTAAGTGGGATGGGAGCAACTGTCTAGACTGACCACACTATCCTATAACATACCCTTACAAATACATGGAATAGCATTTGAAACATGAAACACATATATTTAACACTTGAAAGATGAAACACTTGCTATATTTAGAATATAGCAAGGGTGACCAGTTTTATCCTGGTACATTATGGAGTACTGTGGTCAGTCTAGACAATTGCCCCAATTGAACCTCCATAGAGAGCCCCTGGCTCCTGGTTAGTCCTTGTGTATCCTTGATTGGGAGCTGTGCCAAAGAAGATTGGTGAATCAACCATTAGTGAATCAACTATTATAGCCCCAAAACTAAGTAGCTCAGTATGCCCAGGTCCATAAGAGGTGCTCTGGACCATCCATCAGATCAAGGGGTTCCCCTGTTCACCCCCTGTTACCAAAAACATGTCATATTCTATGGGGTGATCAATAAAATTTCATTTTCTGAAATTTTTTTTACATCTCAAAATTGTGATCCTTTCACAGGGAATTTTTTAGATGGTTTCCAGCAACACTTAGCACTCATGGTACCCTTAATAAAAAGGACAAAAATATACCAGCTTATATTTTTATTTTTGCCAGCCTGCTTTTCCTCAAATCTACAGCATCAATTTTGCGTAGATTGTGAAATCAATAGAATAACTTTCCTATTTACTGGCTGGCCTGCTACAGGCTATTCCTTGGCATATTGGCAAGAGAATTCTTATTGGAGAAATTTCTATACAATTTTTATGTGAAATAACTTCAAGTGCATTAGGTAGAACTAATAACAACTTATATTTCACAGATCAACAGAAAAGCTATCATTAGTCCAGGATCACAATAATAGAGTAGGAGTTCTACATTTTTGTAGATAATACAGGCAACTTGAGAAATTGTATATGTTGATTCCATCATCTCCAGCAAATTGAAGTGGAAGATCGCCCAAAGACCGTGGAAAGGCAGGTGGTGGGCATGAGGAAGCACATTACAAATATGGAACCATGTGGGAGAAATGACATAAAGGATGTATTCAGAGAGACATGATTGGGGGAAAGTTGGACCAGTTGTACAGTGAAAGTAAACAAGAGATAATTAATAAAAGAACTTATGCATTTCACCAGTACCACAAAATGTCAGGAGATCTAAAGCAAGGCCCCTAGCACTTGAGATGGACATCTAGTGGCAGATTTGCCAGAAGACGTGGATAAGAGTTAGACAGGAAAGACAGGCAAGGGGGAGTGTGGTCAACATTGTTAGAAGCAATACCCACTTTCATGAGATCACAAGCTAAGTATCAAAGTAAGGTTTTTAAGGATAGCAACATATCAAATCTATGCCTAAACTCTTCTTGTTTCCTCCACACATCTCTTAAAATTTCATAGCCTTAGAATATGAGGTATAGAACTAAGAGGTCTGGGAAATATGGAAGAAAGGCAGAGGTATAAGACCACTCTTCACAGGACACAGTGTGCTTAGAAAGGGAGTCCAGGGAAAGCTAGGTGGCACAGTGCATAGAGCTCCAGCCCTGGAGTCAGGAGGACCTGAGTTCAAATCTGGCCTCAGACATTTGACACTTAACTAGCTGTGTGGCCCTGGGCAAGCCTCACCAAAAAGCAAAAACAAAAAAAAGAAAAAGAAAGGGAGTCCAGATCTTGAATTAGTTCAACTGTTCTTAACTATGGAAAAGTGCTGACTTGAGAATCAAGAATGTTGGCATTACCATTCACTTCCTATGTGCCTTGGGGCAAGTTATTTCACTTTCCTAGACCTCCATTTCATCATTTTAAAAATTAGAGGGCTGAATCTTTACAGTTTAATCTTTAAGATTACTTCTAGCTTGAATATTCTATGATTCTGCTTTTCTTTACCACAGTTTTGCTATCCAGGGGGAAAAGAAAAGAAACAGCAAGAACCAGCGAAATGCCTAAGACAAGCAAATGAGAGGCACCATTGCTCTATGTAGAGGCACCCCTCTCACCAAGAAATCTGGGCAAATTGTGAAATATGAAACATGAGGGACAATATGGTAGCAACTGGCTTGAAGACTACAGGCAGTTGACTTCTGATGTATTACATGACTTTGTGTAGACTGAATACTTATAGGATTAGAGATTAGAGTTAGAAAGAACCTCTGAGGTCCTCTAGTCTAAAATTCCCATATTAGACTTAGCCCCATACAGGTGGGAAAGGGAGCCATAAGAAATCTAAGTGACTTACCCAAGATCACAGGTAGTAATCATTAGAAACAGGATTTGAACCCAAGTCCACTTAACTCCAGAATCAGGGCTTCTTCCACTGTACCATGCTGCCTCCCTTGTGAAAATGGCAGCAAAAACGTTCTAATCTGAATCTTTCACCATAAACTCTACTTATAGTTCATCAAAGTTGCCATTTCCTTTCATCAGAGTCTCACTGGAGTCATGATCATTGCTCTAGGAGGGACCTTAGGCCATTGATTTCAGCCCCTTCATTTTATACATGAGGAGATTGAAGTCTTTAGAAGTAGATTGACTTGCCCATGTATCCACAGGTCATAAGGATCAAAGGCAAAATTTGAACCCAGATCCTCTGTACAGAGTCAGTGCTCTTTCCATTGTACTACATCGCCTCCAATGATAGAAGCCCTCCTCTCCCACTGTGAGACACTAAATAGTAATGATCCTTAGAGGTAAAAAGAAAAATATATTTTCCAAAGATCTCAGTTGTTTTAAACCCTGAGCTGTATTTGTATTCCCCAAAGTCAAAGAAAGAAGCTAACAAATGGAGGATTAAGAAATTATATTTTCCTAACTTATTTTGCCTCCAAAGATAAGAACAGTTTGGAGAACTAAATGCCAAGGGACCTCGGCATATCTACTGCCAGGATTTTGCTGCATGAGATTTTCTACTGGCTAGCTTAATCCAAATTAGTAGGAGCTTCAGAAAAGGCTTTTGGCTGATCTACAGCTGGAAAGGGTTTTGTCATGAACTCTGCCAAGTGCATAAGAAAAAAAAAAAAAGGAGGAGGAGAAAAGTGAATAAAGATTGGGGGAAGCAGATTTTGTTCCTTTTAGAATAAAATATAAAAAAAAAAACAAATGAAACCTCAGATTTAATTAAAATTCTCTCCATATTTCTGGCCTACCCCACAATTTTTATGTAACTACCCAAAGTTATTAAGTGCTTATTAAACAACAGAAAGAATGGGGAAATACTTTAAATTTTAGAGTAATGGGAAAGAAGGGAAATACAATTTTGAACTTTTCTTTGTCCTTGACCTTAGGACCAACAATACAACCTGCAGTTTGTATTTTGGGGCAGCTAGGGGTGGAGCAGGCCCAGCCCTGAAGCTAGTAAAAGTAATTTATCAGCTCCTCTGCACTTGGTTCAGCAGATCACAGCTGGTCCTTCATCAGCAGATAAATGTAAGGAACAATGAGAAGCCAACCACCCACCCAATTCAGGAAGATAGGACTGTGTTGTACAACTGGGTCCTTTCATCTTAAGTAATACTTCAATGCTGTAAATTGCTTTCAATTAACTTGAAATTATCTAACTGAATCTCATGAGGATTGTGTCATGCCAAACCTCTTTGCCAAAGATTCTTGTGATCTGTGAAAAGGAGATAATATTGCAAAATCAATCTTGGAGCATGACAGTAGATTTCAAATCCATGTATATCTGTCCTACATCCTGGGCTCTTTGTCACCTTCTGAAATTTCCAAATGATTATCAACTTCAGCTTTAGAATGTCTCTACCCTCTTTTCCATTCCTAAAGCTCCTATGGTACAGTGGAAAGAGCAATAGATTTGGAGTAATAGGACCAGGGTTAAAATTCCAACTCTGTCACTTACTACCTGTGTGATCTTAGGCAAGTCACTCACCTCTCTAGACCTCAGTTTGTTCCTCTGTAAAATTAGGGGGTTGGATGAGATGGCATCTAAGTTCCCATCAGGGTTAAATGTATGATCTCACAATCCACAATAATTTAGAACCTAAGCTGGAAAGGAACCTTAAAAATCGTCACATCCAACTAACTCCCTTACTTGATAGATGAGGAAATGAGGCCCGTGGAGGGTAAATAGAAGAGCCAGGTCCTTTAATTCCAAATCCAGTGCTCATCCCACCGTGCTGCTCCCATGTTCATAAACCTTTGACACTTCCCCACTCCTCTACACTCAAGCCATGCTGGTCTAACCAACAATCCCTAAAACATTAACACCTCTATACCTCTGCACATGCCATTTTGTTCATGCAGAACACTCCTCCTCTACACCTGGAACCAACCTATCATCAATGGTTCAATTCAATCATCTTCTCTACAAAGAGTGACCATTCCACTTCTTGTCTATATGTACCACCCATTTGGCACCATATGTTACCATATCTTGTTTGTCATCTTTGGGTGCATATGTTTTGCCTTCTCAATTAAGGGCACTCCTTAAGGGCAGTGACTTTTTCTTCTATTTCTTGAGCCACCAAGGGTAACTGCTGACCAGTTGCCCGATCCTTTTCCGTTAAAGAGGACTAAGTGCTGTCAAAGCAACTCATCTCCAGCAGTTTTGTGTGCCCCTCAACACCAGAGGGCACTCTAGGGTAAGACCAAGCTCTTTCTGGCTCTCAGAGAGCTGGCTACCTCTCTCCCCTTGCTCCATCCCTTTATGGATGGAAAGATTTATTTTAGTAATTTAAGGGTATGGTGTGATTTACTGAATCAGATTTTAACCTCAAATCCTATTCCTAGACCAAGAAAACTCCCCATCCTATCTATTCCTGTTGCATTTTAATTGAGGTTTATTATATGTAAATTATATGTAAAAGTACAATGTATGTATATACAGATCTCTCATCATAATTCTACTGTATTGTCATTTCTTTTTTAATTTTTATTTATTTTTAATTTATGGAATTAAACAAGCATTTCCACAACAGTCTTATTTTTTTTAAAAAAAAAAAGATGATTGTACATGAAACTGCATCTCTATTATGTACCTTTAAAATGTACATTTAAATTTCTTTTAAACATATAAAAAAGTTATCATGTAAATTTCCTTTTTTTTTCTTCTGTCCCCCACCCTGGGATTTAAATGATTGAAGAAATAATAATTGTATTGCCATTTCAATTGGCCTATGGGGTTCAGTTCAGGGAATGAGCACATAGAACTCCCTTGAAACTTCGACAGAATCCAGGGACACGGTGAGTCAGTACTTGGACCTTTGGGGGGTGAACTTTGTGGCTGTTTCTAGACATATGGTGGCCCAGCACTTAAAAGAATCTGACAGTCTGCATGACACAGAAAACTGTAAGTGATGCCCTTCTTCTTTCCCCCCATCCCCTACCAGATGACAGTGACAAGGTAGGGGGAGGAGAGAGGACAAAATTCCTTGTCAATTAAAAGGAAAGACAGCTTTTGTCTGGCTCTCTTCCTTTGATCCTCCAGGTGGCATCATGTAATTTCTGAGATTTACAATGAATGATAGAAGATGAGCTGACCCTTCCCCACCCCAATATCATGGGGATACTTTTCATATGAGCTAGAGTAAAGGTACTCCACTAAATGAGCTTCTAACTGGGCTCCTGGACCTTTTCTATTTTGTGTTTCTTCTTCTGAGAAGGTGACCAAGCATGGAGCTTGAAGTAGACATTTCCAGGCTTGGAGATGACTTTGTGAGTTCCAGAGGTCCAGAAGTCCTGGATCCATGAAGTGAGGCTGACTATAGGAAAGAGAAGTTTCTTCATCAGAGAGTAGGACCACTGAAAAGACAACAGGCCCGTGTCCTAGTTTACCAGCAAACATGGAGTTTTGGGGACAGTACAAAGCAGAGGTAAAATGTAAAATGCCTAATTAACAGTCCTGCAAACTGCTTTACGTCCTGATGAAGTTTTAAGTATCACTTTCTAGCAAACTGTAATGGTAGGATTAAGTTAAGTTACTAAATCTTACTTTAAATTGCTCTATCAACCTTTGCTTTTTGGGAGTCTTTTGTGTTTAGCATTTCTCTTTTTTGTGTGTGTGAGACATATACTTGATCCATACCTGACTTATATTGTACAATGAGAACTTTTTTACTTCCCATTTTGGGGAAACCGAGACATGAGCCAAAATGTCCTCTGAGTGCTGGGATAAGGGGTGTATGAGCTGAGGAGTGGGAAAATAGAGCCTAATCCCTCTCATCAGAGGCTAGGCTCTCCTAGGATTGAATCAAGTCATATGGCCTTCTTGGGTCTGGAGCAGAGGGGCCCTTAGTGGGAGAGGGGCAAATTGCCCTGCCCCTTGTGTTCTGCAGCAGTTTTATTGTTATGTTAGAAATAGAAATATTCAAGCAACCAGCGAAGACGCACAAAGTCTTCTCTCACCAGGTAGCCAATCCTTCATCTTGGTGCAGGTGGGCCAAAAAACCAAAAGCACAAGGAGACTGTTCTAATTAGATTCTAATCTCTCCTCCCCATTGCTACAGAGAGGGAAAGACATTATTAGCTTCTTAAAGTCCCAAGACTAGACTAGACACTAGTGTTCCTGGCTTTATCCTACTGAGCTCCTGCTCATCCTAATTTGCTTCCTGTCCAGTTTCACTCTGTTTTCTGCTGGTTATTGATTACCCTACTTTGACCACACCTTTCCCTTTACATTTGACTTAATATGCCATGTATTCTCTGCTTGCCCCTGGGCCTGGGCCTTATTCCCTTATTCCCAAGGGAATAAGCGTTTATATAGCATCTACTATGTGCTAGACACTATGCTAACAACTTTACAGATATTATCTCATTTTTATATAAAGATACAAAGACAAAAATGAAAAAGTCATTACCCTCAAGGCGCTTACATTCTATAAGGGGAAACAACATGGATACTTAAAAATATATACAACATACATACAGAGTAAAGAAAATGTTATTTGGAGGAAAGGAGGAATTAGAAGGTGAAAGGATCAGCAAAAGCCTTATGTAGGAGGTGGCCCTTTAGGTGATTTTTGAAAGAAACTAAAGATTCTAAGAGGCAGAGATGAGGAAGGAGTATATGAGGGACAGAGTCTGCAAAAGCATGCAGATGAGAGGTGGAATGTAGTGTGTGAAAAACAGCAAAAAATAAAAAGTGCCATTTGGCTGGAACACAGAGTACATGACCGGGAGCAAAGTGTAATAAGTCAAGAAAGAGAGATGAGATCCAGGTTTTGAAGGACTTTATAAGCCAAATAAATTTGTACTTGATCCCAAAAGTAATAGTAAGCCACTGCAGCCACTTACTGAGAGGGGTGACATACTCAAACCTGTGCTTTAGGAATATTATTTTGGCAGCTATGTAGATGAGGCATTGGAGGAGGAAGAGACAAATGAAGAGACCAATTAAGAGGTAATTGCAATAGTCTAGGACAGGTTTCATGCCAATTCCCATTTTATTTCTGTCTTTTCTTCCCCTCGAGTCCTGCCATTTAATGGCACCCCCTGCCATTAAAATTGTGAAGTCCTTGAAGGCAGGGAAAATTTTTTTTTCCTTTCTTTGTATCCTTATCTTTGTATCTTTCAGAAATTACCTGGAGTGCCAGCTCCTACATAAGGCTTTTGCTGATCCTTCCGCCTTCTAACGCCTCCTTTCCTCCAAATAGCACAGTGCCTGACACATAATAGGTGCTGTGTTGCTTTGTCAATTTGACTCTGTCCCCCTTCCCCTTCCCAAAACCTCATGCTGCCTCAGCTGCTGTAAAGTTCACATCCTCCCTCCCCATGTAGATGAATGTTTTGTGTCCAGCCATCGAGGCTTATCACCTAGGGGAAGGAAACATAGCTATGCTAATGCAACACATCCCCTATCCTCTGTTCAGTCTATAAGCATTTGTGGAATACCTACTATGTATAAGGTAGAATGGAGCAGTGGAAAAAGAGTCAGCCCCTAAATTAGGAAAACCTGGGCTCTCAGTCATACTTCTGTGACATACTGACTGTGTCAGTGAATAGGTAAGTCACCTAACCTTTGGGTACTCTAAGAAACTCTTTAAAACCATACATTGCAGCAAAAGTACCCACTTGCATTGGTGGAAGGAGTTTCTTCATGTGGGAGTTCCCTATACTAATGGAATCACAGCTCCAGTTCCTATCTCTCTACATAAAGATCCATGCTGGTGGATAAACTAAATAGGACACTGTTCTTGTCTTTAAAGCAGGAACTTGAGCAGCTAGGTGGCGCAGTGGATAGACCACCAGCCCTGGATTCAGGAGGACCTGAATTCAAATCTGGCCTCAGACACATAACACTTACTAGCTGTGTGACCCTGGGCAAGTCACTTAACCTCATTGCCTAACCAAAAAAATATATATATAAAATAGGAACTTGTATTTTTGCTCCTCTTCACCTATACATTATACTTGGTAGGCATTTTTCTGATAGAGGGGTTGATTAAGGTTAATTGGAGTTCTATTGCTCTGAAGACTTGAATCATAAAGCAATCTTCGATACTCATCTGTTCGTCCACGGAGAATAACTACAGACTTATGCCAGGTGATAAAGAATGCTAAATTCACTTGTTTCCCTATATATCACCCTCTTGTAGAAAGTCACTTTAAGTAGATGTTTTTATACAATTGAGTACTTTTTAATTACACAATTTTCACAAAATTAAATTTTATACAAATGTATAAAAATTTTATACAATTTTTTACACCATTTAAGACACGTTCTGTGTGTTATCACATGGAGAGATGGCTTTCAGTCTAACAACCAGAGTGACCAAACCTCTAACGAACTGCTGTGACTTTCCCTCTTGGGTGCCCTGCCCAATGTACCAACAGGAAAAAGAAAAAAATGGCCCTTTCTCCTCACCACCTTCTCCAACAGGCAACAGAATGCCTGTGTTCATTGGACCTAAATGTCTGGCCAGGAAGAAGGGAGAGGAGGAAAGAGGAAAACAAAGAACCCACAGTCCTGTTTGTTTTACACAAAGTTGGTGAAAGGAATAGAATATACGTATGTGTATATGTATATACACACACATATGTATGTGTGTATATATATGTGTATATATACATATATATGTATATATATTGCTTCATTTTCAGCTATGACTCAGTCCAAAAATGGAAGAGAGACAAGAAACCTCCTCCTTTACCTCCTCCCTTCTTGGGGCAAAAATGATAACATATGGAACACTAGGAGCCAAGGTTAAATAGTAGCCAGAGGTATGACTGGTGCATATTTCCCACTATAAACAAGGACAGAGAGGTAGGAATAAGGTGGTAGCAGCTTGTGAAAGATGTCCAAAATTATGGAGACCTATTTTTTATACATACTGTGCCCTATCATCATTCCACCATTCCTTGCTTTCCCAATCCATCATCCTTGCTCTGGCCTTCATTTTCTTGGCCCCACAGTTAATAAATTTATCTTTATGCTGTGTTTTGCCCTTGCATCTCTTTTCCCCTTATTGTACTGCTGTTCTTCCCTTTCCAAACTCTAGCCTGGGTCACCTTCACCTTCTTTGACTCCTACTTGGATGCTGCCAAATTCTGTTGGAGGAAGTCACATAAGTCAAGTGAACAAGTATTTATTATACATAATTATGTTGACCAGGTGCCCTGCAAATTTATGCCATTTAATCTCAACTAGCTTCTTGTTGTTACATGTAGTTCCTTTTTACTCTTCCCTGATTAACTCCATCAAACCTTCAATAGTCTTTAAAATCCTCTCTCAAACCACCAACGCAATCTATTCCACCGTCCATCTCAGCAGAGGATGACTCCTCATACTTTCTTAAGAAAAACAGAGGGCATTCATTGCGAGATCCCTCTTCTCCCAATCAAATGTTACACCTCAAATCTAGTCAACATCATCCCTTCCCAATTTTCTTCTCAGATGCTCTAGTCTCATTGAGAGAAATGGCTCTTCTCCATGCCAAGGTCAACTACTCTATTTGTGCCCCAGATCCCACCCTTCCTATCTCTTCTGGCAGTTTGACAGTCCAATTACTATTTCTCTCTCTTCTCTCTGTCTCTGTCCCTCTCTTTTTCTCCCACTCTCTGTGCTTCTGTCTCTGTGTGTCTCTCTGTCTCTGTGTGTCTCTCTCTGTCTCTGTTTCTGTCTCTGTGTCCATCTCTGTTTCTGTGCGTGTGTGTGTGTGTGTGTGTGTGCCCCTCCAACCTCTCTCTCATTTTTACTCTTTCTTTATGCATTGGATCCTTCACTATTGACTAAGAATATGCCTAGATCTCCCCCATCCTTTAAAAAAAAATCTTCACTTGACCTTGGTTTCCAACCCCACCACTTGACTGGAATGACTCTCTCCAAAATTGCCAATGATCTTTTAGTTACTAAATCCAAAGGCTTTTGCTCTGTCCTCATCCTTCTTGATTTCTCTGCATTATTTGACACTGTTGAATACACTCTGCTCTTGGATATTTCCTCTTCCCTGGGTTTACCTGGGACTTTTTCCTGGTGGTCCTCCTGCCTGACTACTCCTCAGTCTCCTCTGCTGGATCTTCATCCATGATGTTTAGCATAAACTTGAGTTCTGTCCTGAGCACTTCTCTCTTTCTTTTCTATACACTCTCACAATGACCTTATAGGTTCAATTATTATCTTCATATGATGACTCCTAAGGCTATCTTCTCTCCCCCGAGCTCTAGCCTCTTGTCTTCCACTGCCTACTCAATAACTCCACTTGAACGTCCCATAGGTATTGCAAACGTCACATTTCCAAATGGTGACCCATTCTCTTTCTGCCTAAACCCAACCTCTTCCTAACTTTCCATTACTTCGAGGGCACGCCTTCCTTCACCCAGATTTGCAGCCTCAGGCATCCTTCGCTCTTCATTCTCCTTCACCTACCCCATCCAAGTAAATTAGTAAGTATTCTTTATTCTCTTTCCGCACCATTTCTCATATGCATCCCCTTCTCTTCAGGCACAAAGCCACCACCCAAGTTCAAGCTCTTACCACTTTTGATCTGTGATATTGCAACAGCTCTCTCTGCTTCCAGTCCTTTCCTTCTCCAACCCATCCTCCACACAACTGCCAAACTGATTTTCCTAAAACACATACCCAGCCTCCACAAGACGCTTCAGTGGCTCCCTAGTGCCTTTAGGATTAAATACTAACATCTCTGTTTGGCGTTTTAAGTCTTTCACAATCAATTCACATCCTCCTTCCAGACTTATTTTCACATTACTCCTTCATGTAAGTTCTATGTTCCCCACCCCTGTTCTAGCCAAACTTGCCCATTTTATGTTCCCCATTCAGAATTAATGAAATTCCTTCTCCCACCTCTCTTTGAATAGGCTGTCTCTAGCCCCGTGTCTGGCATGCTTTTCTCTCCCCCGTCTGCCTCTTGGAATCTCCAGCTCTCATTAAGGCTTAGCTCCAGTGCTGTCTTGGACATTAGGCCTTTCCTGACCCCCTCCCCAGCTGTTATTGCTCTACATCCCCATCCTGAAGTTATTCTCTATTTACTTACCTATGCACGTATTGCTCCTCCTTTCCCCCACTACCCCAAGTAAATTATAAGCAACCTGAGGGTTGAGACCATTTTAGTTTGTCTTTGTACCCCCAGCACGAAATATGTGCCTTACACTTAGTAAAATACTTGAATGAATGAATGAATGAAGTATGGTTTACAGGACTTAGAGGTAGCCATCTTCTAGAACTGAGTACAGCATTTAAATAACGGCCTGAGCTCCAGTTCTCAGTCAGACACCACCGGTGAAACCATGAGCAAATCACAATGTCTCTAACCTTTTATTCTCATCGATGAAATGAGAAAGATAGTGCTGATACTACTATTTTGCAGAGTTTTTTGTGATTTAGCACCCTGAGTCTTTTCAATTCTATTTCTTTCACATAGTCTGCTTTCTTTTAAATCTGAACTGACTTTTGGGATGAGCTCCTGATTCCATGCTAAGTTGCACTATTGGTACTCTGCCAATACAAGAGTTCCCTTCTTAATAATTACCCAGGAGAGTCGGAGAGGATGTTTGAAAGAGAAATTTCTAAATTATTGAGCTCAAAGCAGAGTCCTTTTTTGGCAATTTAAAGTCTGGCATTACTGCAATAAGACTGTCTTTGTAAGAACATTCAGATGCCAGAAGGAAAATGTACTGAGTACATTCTAATACCCTGTGAAGTAGGGCTAAGGGCCTGAAGTTGCATAAGGGCAGCTGGCTTATCTTGACATTCATCTAGTAAAGCCTGATTTTGATCTGCGGCCCAGGTTACCTAAGATATTGCTGAAACAGTTTAACTTCTATCCCCTAAGGCCTTGTCACCATTAGCTTACTGATGGAGGGATAAGAGCCAAATACCAAGTTGGCCTCAGTTACAACAAAACGTCAATTGGCTTAACCAGCTGAGGTAAACAGATGAACATCTTCATGAAGACCCTTGCAGAAAGAATAGGATCAGGGTCCTTAGTGAGTTATTTCACCCCAGTATAGACAAGAACATGCTGCATCTGTGATTCTGTGGCTAGAAATGTGTTTATCCTTCTACTGCAATACTTGACACTCTAGACTTTCTGTTCCCAGACCACTCTGGTATTAAGGAAGATCTAAAATGTTTTAATGAAGTGCAAACACCACACCCTTAGCTTAAGTTTATTGTGTCCATATATATACATACACATCATGGATTAAAGGATTGGGTTGTGGGTTTTTTGGGAAGTGGAGGGAATGGTAAGGGGCAGCAAGGGACTGGAGAGAAAACTGCATCACTTGACAAATTGGCGATGGAAAAGTTTGAAGTTGGGGGCAGCTAGGTGGTGCAGTGGATAGAGCACCGGCCCTGAATTCAAGAGGACCTGAGTTCAAATCTGGCCTCTGACACATAACACTTACTAGCTGTGTGACCCTGGGCAACCCCATTGGCTAGCCAAAAAAAAAAAAAAGAAAGAAAGAAAAGTTTGAAGTGGACAGTCCTTCAGGGGGACCTGGGTTCAAATTTATCCTCTAATGCTTAATATCTCCCTGATGTTGAACTAGTCCCTTAACTGCCCTGGGCCTCAGTTTCCTCATCTGTAAAATAAGGGAGGGTTGGACAAGATGGTTGGAGGAGAGGTCTCTTCCAGCTCTAAATCTATCATCCTATGACCCAGAGGGAATAATTCTCTCTGCACAAGTAATGTGCTCTGCTCATTAATTTGTTAGAGTATTACCCTACTCTTATCTTCTCTGATGACCCAAAGTACTTATCCTGACACCAATAATAAAGGAAATCAAGTCCCCAGTTCTCCCCATCATCTATCTATTATCAGTTAACAGACAAGAAGAGACAAAGGCTATAGTTAAGAGGAGGCTGCTGCTGCCACACAATCTTCAGGTCAGAAATCAATTCAACTAACTAACTAAATGTCATGTGAAAAGTCCTCCCAAGACTCATCTTGGTGTGCAGCTTAGAGTGTGAGTCCTAACAAAAGGGAAAGGCTTCACGTCTGTTATATGAGGACTACACTAGTTAACTTCAGAAGGTTCATCGCCAAAAGGCAGGCCCAAGGATGCTGAATGTTTCTGAATATAGCAATTCACTAAGGAACAGAGTGAATGCTGTCTAGACTCCACAGTGCTTCTTAAACTGTGGGTTGTGCCCATATGGAGTCACGAAAAATTTGGCAACAATAAAAGGTTTCTGAATGTGCAATGACCAAAAATTAATTCAAAATCAAACACATAATTAAGAGAAGATGTTTCTGGCAGTGCTTGCCCCTGTTGCATGGCACAACTTCACTGCATTTTGCACTGCATGTGTCCTCAGGCCACAAACACCAACAAACGCTACTGAAACAAGGAAAGGGGTCATGAATGGGAGAAGTTTAAGAAGCCCTGATCTCCAAGACTAGTGTTAGAGTCAGAAGACCTTAGATATACACTTACATGACCCTAGGAAAGTTATCTAACCTCTCAGTGTCACAGACGACTCTCGAAAACCGTAAGTCACAAATATGTTGTTAATCTTCATCACGGAGGAAATTTCTGGAGGTAAGGAGATAAGGCTGAGTATTAAAGATTGTGAGAGACAAAAATAAGGAGGAAGTGCATTCCTAGCATGGCGGACAGCTTGCCCCAATTTAGGCAGGCAATAGATAGGATGTTGAGTTCTGGAACAGCTAGCAGTTCTCTCCAATTCTCTCAGCTGACTGCTCACACTGGCAACCAGATCACTCCATCTTAAAGTCTTATTTCCTGGATTTTAAAAATAACATCCTTGCTTCTTTCATTTACATTTTAATAAGAGTATAAAAAACACATGAGTCAAAAGCGATTTCCATGTCTCCATAAAGCATGTGCTTAGAGACTTTTAAAGCATATTTTTCACCCAATAATATAAACACGTTCACTTTTAAGGAATCCAATTATGCTACCTCGGGCTGTACCTCCCTCCAACCACAAAGCTTGGAATAAGATTCTTTTCAGTTGTAATATCCACCCCTCTCAAGTGTATAGAGAACGGCCAACTTTATGAGTGCACATTTCCTTAGCCCATTTCCTTAACAAGGAAACTATGATAAGATTGCCTTACCTCCCAGAGCTTGCAAACACTCTGAAAATGCCACATTACTAAATCCCTATCTTTAAAGGGTTTGTCATAGGCAGGTTAGCCTAATGCTAGGTCACACCCAGGGTGGGAAGCTCTTGAGAAAACATGGCAAAGAGTTCTTGAACTTTTTGTGTCTGCTGGTTACTTGGGCAAAGACCACCTATTCTACCTACTCCTCCTGCTTGCCACCAGACACAAAAAAATGCTGACCAGAATTAACAAGGGTGTTATTACCTTTGATGAAACATCACTCAGGTGGTCTGGTTTTTATTATATGTTAAATAAATTAATTTATACCAGAAACAAAACTGCAGACTTTTTGTCATATTATAAACATTAAAGAGACTGGTCCAGAGACCACCTGGGGGACCCGTACAGACCATATTTTGAATCACAGAGCTACAGGGCTGTTAAGTGGATTAATGTTTAGTTAATTGGCTAGGTGATATTCCTGCTGCTAAATACATAAAGAAATGAGCCAGCATCCACACATAACGTTGAAACAACCTACTTTGAAGTGATGTTGTAATTGCTACACAATATTACAAAATATATAATAAAATAAATTATGGATTCCAATGATTGGCTCCCAAGCTGGTGACAAATTAGGAGTTTAAGGGTGGTTCTGCTAACAAAAACTCCAAATAAATTCAATGGAGCTTCTGCAGACTCAAAGTTTAATAGACTGATTTTAATAATTAGCTCAATTAAAAGGATTATTTGGAATCTGAAGTCCATTTATAAGTTATATGGCTTTTATTTTTCTGTTGTTTTAAATGGTGACCAAGTTAAAATTCATTTTAAAATGCTGCAAAATTTTAAACTAAGACTAATTTTTGTTTGCAAAGCGAAAAAAAAAATCAGAAGGCTCAAATCTGTCATTCCAAATTTTGCCAGTTATAAAAATTCAAATTTACTCCAAAACAACTTCCAAATTTTTTAAAATAAGATACAGCAGTTTATAATAGAAATTCTTAAAATAAATCACTGTTGGATACTTTTAGATTTTCCCCTAGTGTACCACAAATCACATCCAGAAGCCCAAACAAAACAATCATTGAAATTTCTGAGACCTTCCTGCTGAGATTCAGAACCATAGCAGAAGAGGACAAAAGGAAGACTCCACGGAAGCAGGGAGCCTTCTGCATGAGCCGCACTGGTCTTTGGAAGGTGATGATCAAGGACCCACTAATGGGTGGCCACAACTACCAAAGGTAACATTAAACAAACAAACAAACAAAAAACCTTTTAAATCCACCAGCATCTGGATAGATTGAAAGACTCCACTTTACCACCACCCTGCTGAGGTACATTTGACCACCAAAGGCAAGGAAAGCCATTAACATCCTGAACTAATGGGGTTAGTGGTTTCCCAATGAGATACTTTCATGACACAATGTGGATTCAGCAAAGTTTCCCCTTCAAGAAAAATAAGGCTTCGATTTCAAAGAGCACTGATTAGACTTAATACCATTAGGGGACTATTACGGCATTTTTTGTTGTTGTTGTTGTTACTGTGCTTCAGTTGCTGAACCAAAAATTGTGGGCAGTTGTCTTTACCAAAAGTCAAGGTTTAGGAATGTGAGATCAAATCCAAGGTACAGATGAGCTTCAGATGTGAACAGGCTTCAGACAGTTTGAGAGCTTTTTGCAGTTTTAACAGGTCCTAGGGTTTTTTATTATCACTACCAGAAGAATAAGAAAACTTAACCAAGAAAATAACAACCACAAAAAAAAAAAAACCAAGAAACTACTGAATGTGTTACATGATCTTTAAGAAGCTGCATAAGTTTTATTGGTTGCAATGAATATTTCTTACAAATAAAAACTAAACAGCTAGACAAATCTACTAAAGAAATAATTCTTGATCACTTCCAATAAGTACTAAAATATACAGGAGACCCCAAATACCAAAATACCAAAATACCAATAGAACTATTTCCTTTTGCAAGTTAATGGTAAAAAAATATAACTTTAAAGTCAATCTTCATTAACCCTTGAAAATACAAATATAAATTAAATAATGTTTGCAAAAGACATGTACAAAAAAATCTGCTATAAACAAACCCACTTTCAAAAGAATTGCTCAATATACTTTGTCGTATTTATTTTGCTTTTCTATTTTAAAAAAAGTTTAAAACAGTACATGTTCTCTGGGTCATCCATGAATATCCAGATGTCTTTTCTCTTTAAACCCCAAATCTTCATTCTTAGTTCATTTGATGTAAACTTAATTTTCACTCCTGGCTGGATTTTTCTTCCTTGGCAATTCTTTTTGTTACCCCACTAAAATACTTTTCACGAAATGAATTAAGACCTTTGTATGGCAGAAACTGGTTATCTAATAGGTGAGAATATTGGTCCTGGTCCTGGTAGATGGGAAAATAGAGAAAAAAAAATACAATTCATTAAATTGTTTATATATGACATAGCAGAAACCCTATTAAGCAAATTCTCTATCTTTTCGTTATTCTCTCACTACAGAATATATTTTCAGAACACAAATATGAATAAAAGGATTGTGCCCTGAGAGTGCTTCTGCACAAATCAGACAATCAATAAGAATTGATTAAGTTCTCATTAGGTGCCAGGTACTAGAGATGCAAAGTGAAAGATGAAATCAGAGAAAAATGGTCACAAAGGGTTGCATTCATGTAATATCCAACGAGTAAATGAAACTTTTGGTTTACCCCTATATTCAGGCATTAAAATGGATAATACACACTATAGTGAGTGCCTTTTAAAAATGGTTAAGTAGGCTAGACTACTGAGAAATGGTGTACCAGGATGAGATATGTTGTTGTTGTTTAGTCGTTCAGTCATGTCTGACTCTTTGTGACCCCATTTGGGATTTTTGTGGCAGAAATACTGGAGTGGTTTGCCATTTCCTTCTCCAGCTCATTTGACAGATGAAGAAACTGAGGTCAACAAGGTTTGCCCAGGGTTAAAGAGCTAGTAAGTGTCTGAAGCCAGATCTGAACTCAGGAAGATGAGTCTTCCTGACTCCAAGCTAGCACTCCATCCACTGTGCCACCTAACTGTCCAGGATGAGATAATCTAAACCTGACAGTGAACAATGTTGCTAACTCCATTACTTCTCAACTAGACCTACTCTTGTATAAATCTATTTACCAACCACATAAAAATTGTGGGGAGGGGAGGATCCACTTAGAAAAAGGGTCTTCCTACTTACTTAAACAAATTTATATTGACATGCACATGGATTTATGTTTTTCCTATAAAGAGAATCAACTAGAAAGCAGAAACCTAACCTCTCAATCCTTAATTTTAATATCAAAATGGTAGCTACAAATGAATCTGGAATATATCAGCTGTCAGAATGTTTTCCTATTTCTGCTTATTTTATGAGAAATCAATATCTTAGTCCTACTTCATTGCTAGAGTTCATAAATACCCAGAATAGCTAATATGAAATTTCATTTTTTATACTGTTAGCCCATATGTTTTCCTAGGAACCATTTTAGCCACAACTAAATAATCCAAATTGTGCAATAAATATTTCATAGATATGTCTAGCTTTACTACTGCATTAAGCATAAATGCGCAACTACTTGAATTTTAAGATAAAACAGTATACATGTGTCCCAGAAGTTTGTCAAATTTTCTAAAGAACACCAATGAATAATTCAGGCAACAATACAAAAGCATAATGAAAATAGCAAAGAGTCAACAACTTCTGGGAATATACAATCCAAGAAACACGAGTTTGTTCCTAGCCACTTGGTGGACACTCAATACATAAACATTTTATCTTATTTTTCTCTTCTCACCAAAATAAATAGGACCAATTGAGGCACACATGGCTGGGGAGGGGAGAGGGGTGGATGAGAAGTATGGCAGAGGGACCTGCATGATGGGGTCACCTCAAAACTGGAAGGCAGAAGTGGATCATAAATACAATAATATGGATAGAAATCTGTGGACCTGTGATTTCACTGGTTTTGGAAACTTCCTGGTAAGGAAACACCTCCCTGTCAATGCAGATTGGTATCTTTTCTATAATTTATAATCTTAGAAAGTTGCCTAAAACAATGAGAAGTTAAATGACTTGTCCAGGGTAACAAAGCCAATATGTGTAAAAGGATGCATGCCAACCATACACTATGTGGTTGCAAATACTTATCAAATACAGATGTAATATACAAAATACTGGAAATGTGTTCTAAGATAATATTAATAATAGGTAACATTTATATAGCATTTTATGTTTTGCAAAGAGCTTTAGATATATGATCTCATTTGATCTTCACAATAACCCTATGACCTAGGAGCTATTATTATCCCCATTTTGCTGATGAGAAAAATGAGGCTGAATGAGATTACATAACTTGCTTGGAATCATATAGCTAGTAAGTAACTGAGGTAAGATTCAAATCCAGATCTTCCTGGCTCCAACTCTAACGCTATCCAATATGCCAAGCTACCTCCCATATAAAGGTTCTCTAAGATGCCATCCTTCAGCTGACAGTCAATCAATACACATTTTTAAGCACCTACTATTTGCCAGGCACCGTGCTAAATGCTGGGGATACAAAGAAAGGTAAAAAACAATCCCTATTCTCTATAAGTCTTCTCTTCATCTCTTACATACCAAGCAGGCCACAACTTCCCAAACTCCATTGGGGAAGGAAGAGACCCAAGTAATATCTCCCTAACTCTCAAGTGACTTGCCCCAGGACCTGAACGGAATGAGAGAAAGAGCTACTGACCCATTTTTCTCATCCACTACTGCCACTGACCCAGTACTAAAGAGATAGAAATTTTTCCCAGCCCCATTGCACCCAGGCCAACTTTGTGGAAAGTAGTTGTGTTCCCCGAGAACGTGTTATTTCAGATATCACTATTGACAACTACCTTAAAGACAATTAATGAATAATAAAAGTGTTAAAGGCTTATCTTATTTGATATATAGGAATACCCAGAAGAAAGAAAAGTCTAGTCAAGGAATTTCTATAAGCGAAGACCACCATAATGAACCAGTAGACTGGTTACAAATCAATTTCTACCTGAACCTAAAGAGATGGGGTTTTAACAAAAGCAAAAAAAAAGATCTCCCTTCAGGGCTAAAATGAAATAATGTGGTCTTTAAAATAAGGTGAATTTAAAGAAAGGTCAATAACTTCAAGGGTCATGGCTGTTATAGGAACCAATGACTGAAGGTGAAACAGGGAAGCCCCCGAAAACACAAAAGTAACGCTTTCAACACTTGCCTAATGAAGGAACATAAAATTACATAATATAACTTGCATTCTACATATAATTTATATCCCAAGATCTCCTTACAATGTCTTAAAATTTGTGCACTAGAACATAATGTAATATGTTTTATACTGACAGGATAGAGAAGCGGGAAGGATGTTGCTGAACAAGACAGAAAAAACCATTAAGTCACATATAAATGGCAACAGCACATTACATATATGTGTGCCAGTCTATATGAAGAGTTTATAAATTCAGACATTTATATGGTGCTTTAAGGTTTACAGAGTTCTTTCTTGTAACAACAATGCTGTGAGGTGGACAATGTTGTTAACCCCATTTTCCAGATCAGGAAACTAATCCTCAGCAAAGTTAACCTATATCTCCTGACTTCAAGTCTAGCACTCTTTGCACACACAAGCACACACACATGCATACATACACACACACACACACACACACACATACCCTACAAAGCTATTTATGACAGTAAGAATTTATAGTGCCTCACTTCAGATAAATTCAATTCTCAATCTCCTGCTCCTCTTTATCTACTCTTATCTTTTGTTAATGCCAGAGTAAACACTTAAGATGTTGATATTCAACTCTACATATCTTTCAACACCTTCAATGACTCTTCTCTATTCACATTCCCTGTCCATTCTGACCAAGTATGTCTGTGGCTTTGTTTCTACTCTCATCAGTTAAAACATCTCAAAGACAAAAGTGTTTCCTTTAAAGAGAAGGAGGACCTTCGTACAACACAATCTCCTATCTCTTTCTCCTTGACTCAGGATTTCTATTTGTTTGGACTCTGTATCTTGCTTCTCCAATTTCTTTAATACTCATGAAACTGCCTACAAGCTTAAATTAAATTAAATTACTATCTCAATATTACAAAGCCTTCATTCAAAAGAGCTTCTTCTTTTTCTTTAGGATTACCATTTTTCAGTGAGAAAGAAATGTGGAGGGAAAATAAAGATACCTAGAAAACTAAAGACTACTAAGAAAGGACGGGATATGGAGTAAGGATTACATTTGCCCTGGTTTGTTGTTTCACACCTGGATCCTTTAAGTACTAGATGAATACAGGGTGGCTGAGTGGCAAGAAAGACAATTTGTTGAACTAAGCTCTGTTCTCAGAACTGAGAAGTAATATGGCATAGTGGATAAATTCAGAAAGACTTGAGTTCATGCCCTGAATACACTGTGTGCCTACAATTGCAGGCTAGATGCTAACTTGCATTGGTGGAAGGAGTTTCCACACTTGTAATTCCTGAAATTAATCCCATCTCACCCTGAAAAAAAAAAAACGCTGACAAGGGAGAAGGAAAAGAGGATAAGATACAAACAGATAATTATCATACATGTTACATGATAAATACATTAGAGAAGTATAAGATAAATGCTATATGATTGGTAGGAGGGATTCACCAGATCATTCTTACAAAAGCCAACATTTGAAATGGACTTTAAAGTATGGATAAGAATACAACAGGTAAAGTGAGATAGTGAAAGTACTCCAGGCACAGGAAGCAGCATGATGAAAGGCATGAAGGCAGTAGAATGTAGTGGATATTCATGGGACAAAGAGTAGTTGAGTTTGGCAAGAATAGAGAGTACCTGGAGGGAAGCAATATAAACCAAATCTGTGAATGTAGGCTGGTCCTAGATTGTGGAGGGCCTGTAATGGCAGGCAAAAAAATGGAAACTTTATTCATTAGATAACAGAGAACCACTGAAGATTTTTGAACAGAGGCATGACATAATCAAATCTTGCATAAGAAAGGTTTCTGGCATAAGAAAACTTGCATAAGAAAGACTGGGAGAGGGGAAGAGGGAGAGCAGAGAGGTACAAAAATCTGTTGAGGCCATGTAAGATAGTCAGAACATGTAATGAGGGCTTTTACTAGGATAGAACAGTGGGAATAGTGAGAAAGGGATTAATATGTTGTAGACAAGAAATCAACAAGAGTTGGTATATGACTGGGTATGAGCAAAGAAGAGGGAAGAATCCATATAATCCTAAATTATTAACAAAGGTGGTGAATCAGACAAATTATAGCTAGAATAAATGCTTCTAAAAGAAAAATGATGCTCACCACAATTACTCCACAATGGAAATGAAAATATCTTAACCTTGCAAATTCGTGGGTAATTTTACAAATCGTGAGAAATATGCCACTTCAGAGTCTATAAAACCAACACAACTGAATAATATTCAATTCCAATTTGTACAAAATAATTGCTAAATAGTGTCCTGTAAAGAGCACTAGACTTTGAGTTCGACCTAGGTGACTTTAGGTAAATCATTTCATGTCTCCAGGTCTCCGTTTGCTCATCTGTAAAGTAAGAGTGCTGCACTAGATGACCTCTAAAGTACCTAACTCTAAAACCTATGATCCATATGGTTAATTTTTCTAAACAAAAGGTTGGTGGGGTTTACAAAACAAAATCAGATTTAAAATCTACTAAATAGCAAAAAATCTTAGACCTAAACTTTTAGACAGGATCCTGTTAACACAATGTCCCCACCAAGTCAATTTCCTGTACCATCAATATTGCTAATTCTAAACATAATCCATAGAGAGAAGTGAAGCACTATCCCCAAAGTAGAAATGTAATTCCAATTCTTTTATGTGTACCACTGCCCTCTGCTGGCTAAGATCAGAGAATCCTTTATGATCCCTTACCCCATAGGTTACAGTAACAGTTTAAACCAGAACTGATCACATATCCTGGGGCATAAGAGGTAAGGGTCAGGAACTTTTGGGTCTCACTGCTGTTAGATATCTGACTATGCAGCTCTCCATCATAAACATGATCCAAACAATCTTTTCCCCATTGGAAGGTCTAGTCATTATTCATACCAACTCATTTCTTAAATATACAAATACAGTAATTGCAAGAGATTTTACATTCCACTAATCTTCATCTATGACCAACCAAGAACTGAAAAATTCACTTTAAAACAAGAGTAAAGAATGGACCTTATATGCAAATGAATCTTTAACTGTTTACATATATATATAGTATATATATATATAGTGTATATATATATATAGTGTGTATATATATATATATATAAAATCCATCAAAGAATAAAATGGGATGTCCAAAACAAAGGATAAAAGGCATTAAAAACAACTGACCTCAATTCCCAAAGCATACAATGCCACTCCATGATGTAATAAATATTAACATAAAGGTTCAAAAATGCCAAATTAAAAGAAACTTCATGGAATATTTTGTGTATACACATTTAAAAATAGACACTTAACCCAGGGCTACTGAAGTTGAGGATGAGTATACAAATGCATTTCTCAACCTGAGCATACACTTCTGAGAATTAGACATAGGTCTTGGGACAATGGGGGCTAGAGCAAGAGAACACAAAGAATAAATCCAAATAACCTTTTTTTAATCATATTCTTAAAATCTACTATTCAATTCCTCTAATCACCTAGTCCTCAGAGAAACAAAAGTTTTCTATAGTTCTTAACTTTATGGTGATTCTGACACCTTGCTGCTGTCCACTAGAAAAAAGTGAAGTTAAATCATCAGCGTCACTGGTTGAAAAAGTTTAAAACTGGCTCCACCTAATTTTGATATTATAATACTGAAATTAAGTGAATCACAAAACAGAAAATTCTGGATTCTGGAGCTATTGGTCATATTTACACACACACACACACATACACACACACACACACACACACACACACACCCCTCTACACCCTTTTTCATAAACAAGTGGCATTATTTAATTAAGCAAGAAACAAATGACTGTATACTGTGTGCAAGACACCAGGCGCTGTGAGGAATACACAGTAGTTTGACAAGACCTACTCCCCACATAGACTAATTCCTCTCTAACTCGGCCCTAACTCTCCCTAATACTTATTTCCTTTTGACTTCACTTCCACTGGACCCCTTGGAACTTCCATTCAAATATAAATAGTCTCCTCTTTACTCTCAGTCTCATCCTCTCATAACGCAACCTGTTTGCATTAAATTAAACCTGACTTTTTTCTGAGGACGTCACAGCCCTTCAGCACTCTCTCCATAACTGACCACTTCTTGTTTCATTCCTCCTCACACCGACTCACTCCATAAACTGGTTGGGGTCAGCAAGTTTGTTATACTCCTTATTCTCCACTGCCATTTTGGACTCTTGAACTGCCACCATCAATCAGTAACCCTTTTCCTAGGAAACCCATGCAACTCTTCCTGCAGCTACACACTTAACTAGGTGGTCATGCTTTATAAGTCACCATTACTTGGAAGAGTTCTACCCCCAAGAACTTCAGTTCTTTAAAGTCCCTCTAAAACCATAATCTCATCTTTCCACTTCTCCCACACTATCATTCCTAAGCCATCTCATCATTCTCATCATGACCAGCTATCTCCTGATCCTTTTCTGTTTCCTCAGACTATCATCAACATTTTGGCATCAAGAAACTAAAAGCGGGAAGATACCAGAGAGGTTCTCTGGTCCAACCTACACCTGACTGAATTCCTTATGCGTCACCATAGACAAGTGATCATCTGTCCTCCACCTGGAAAATTCCAATGAGAGGAATACACTGACTACTGAGGTTATGAATTCTATTTCTAAACAGCAATCATTGCTAGGAAATGTTTCCCTTATAACAAGCCCAAAATCTGCCATAAGAACTTCCACTCCCTGCTTCTAGTGTTGTAATGTGGGGCCAAAACAAATAAAAAAATCCCTATTACATACGACAGTCCTTTAAATACTTTAAGACTGTTACCATGTCTCCCTTCTACTCTCTCTAAGTCTTCTTTACTCCAGGCTAGATAAGCCCAGTTCCTTCAACCAATCCTCTTATAACAGTTCTTTTCCTTTTTTATACAATGCATCCCTTTGGCTGTCTGGTGAAGCCTATGGATTCCTCAGAATAATGTTTTTAAATATATAAAATACATAGGATGACAAAGGAAATTATATTTAATTATCAAAATACTTGTAAAAAGTTGCCAGACCCCTATTTTATGATATGCATTCCAGTACTCTTACCATCTTAGTCACAATCCAGCTTATATCCTTTCTAAAATGTGACACCTCGAACTGAATATAAGTCCAGATGTAGCTTAACCATAACAAAATCATTCCATTCCTTTTCCTGAACACTATGCCCCTCAAAGTCTCTTTATAGAGCTTTGGGCTCTGCCATGTATCACTGTTGGCTCATGTACTGAGGCTATAGTTTATTAATGTTCCTCTTAGCCCAGTTTCTTTTTTCAGGAATCATTACCTAGCTATATTTCTCCCATCCTATCTTTGTAAAGTTAATTTTTTGAACCCAAGTGTAATGCTTTGCATTTATCCTCATTAAATCGCACCTTCCTTGATCTGGCCCATCGTTCTAGCCTAATAACAGCTTTGTGGATCCTGATTTTGTCATTCAACATTCTAGCTATCCCTTCTGGCTTTACGAAATCTGCAAATTTGATAAGCAAGCCATCTAAGGCCTCATCCAAATTACTTCCCTATCTACAGAGTCTTAAATCAAAAGTAGGCCATTTCAACAGTGTTTTATCATAAACCCTTAAATGTCATTTTTTGGCTAAGAGCTTTTCCCATTCCTACTCCCCAAATACTATATGTCGCTATACTGAGTCACAATACCATAATGAATCCTTTTATTCATCTTTTATTGAGTCTCCATCATATTCAAGAAGTTTGGCAATGGAGAAGAAAGATAACAGTCTGAGATATTACCAGGTCAAGGAAAGTTTTCTTGTAAGATGAAGTGAGTTGAGTATTTTTGTAATCAGAGACAAAGGAGCCATCAGAAACTAAAAATGGTTGAGATAGAGGATGATTGATGAAGCAAGGTCCTAGAGGGGACTGGGGGTAGATGAGAGGAAAGGTGTCAAGACACAAGTAGAAATTATGCTTAGCAGTAAGAAGAGGGCAAGGTGAAGTGAGAAAGTTATTGAGGTACAGGAAGGAGTTGGGGGAGCCTGTCACATGAATGTTTGTATTAAGAAAAAAAAAGTATGGAATTGACCATTGATTGGATATGGGGAAGGAGAGAAAATAAGGAGAGAAGAACATCTAGGTTGTGAACCTAGGTCACTAGGAGAATGGTAATACCCTGGATGATAACTGAATCTAATGCCTCCTTTAGGCTCATAATGTAACCAGACTGGGTTAAAGTGCATATTACTTCTAGTCTCAACTACTGCAACGGCTTCCCAACTGATCCCTTTAACACTGGTCTTTCCCCTCTTCAATCTATTCTTCTAGCCACCACCAGAGTAATATTCCTAATATAAACATTTAACCATGTCAGTCATACTTAAAAAAAATTTTTTTAAATAGATATCTACTGCCTACTGATTTGTCCTGCAATTCAAAGCCCTCCACAGGTGGGCTACAATTTACCTTTCCAGGCTTATCACAGATTAATCCTAGGCAGATTCCATGATCCAGCCAAACTGGTCATTATTCTCCCATTCTGACCTTTCTCAATTCTTTTAAAAGCCTAACACACACACACACACACACACACACACACACACACACACACACAGCGGCCATTCTTTTCAAGCTTTAACAAAACTGTTAAAAGTGCAATGTTTTTTACAGCATCATCGAAGTTAGCCCATGTATAAAATGCCTTGATAATTAAGTCTTTTATCAAACTATAAATTCCATGAAGGAACTGCTTCGACTTTAAGATTCATCTCATGGTCTGCAAATGAAATATACTTAACTCAACATTTAGTTGTTAAATGGCAAATGGCTACACCTATTTAGTATGCTTTATGTAATTAGCATTTGAAACTATTTATCCGACATAATCCTCACTGAAATTAAAATCCCATCTTTCTGATAAGTTCTCTACCAAAAAAACAAAAAACAATAATGTTTGTTAATTTTGCCACATAATCATAACATTAGTGACAATTTCCAAGGATAATTTTCAAATTATAATATGGCTATTTGTAGAGAACAGGTGATTGTCCCAAAAAGGCATCATTTGGAACATGGACAATCAGAAACTCAATACTAACCTAAATAAATCTATAATGATACTAGAGGAAACCAAATGACTTTTACTTTATTTATGAGTCAGGTAAAGTTGTTTCTTTACTCACTGTCACTCCTTGATAATGTGATAATGATTTCTTCCACATCACTGGCACAAACTTTGGATCATTTATATTTTCCTAAGTGACAGCAGTTTATATAAAACAGCAGTTTCCATTGCAAACTTCTGAATACAAATGGCTTATGAAGCATTTTATGATAAGTGAAAGCCAGTGATGCTGACAGCAAAGTGAAAACCACCTAATGTAATACTTACCTAATTTTGTCAGCTAACATTAAGAAAAGACTCTTTAATTACAGTGGAGACTGGAGGTATGTGATATATTCTTAAAAATATTAAAGTGACAGCAACAAGGGAAAAAAGATGAAGAAGGGAGAGGAGGAGTAGGAAAGCAGCAGGTAGTTTTTCTTTTTTAAATTAATAGAGAAATGAAACATAAATGATGTTGCTGAATTCAGTGGGCCTCAGTTCAGCTTCAGGGTAATTACCCATGTCCGGCTTTTGTTTAAAAATCCTGCTACCCTTATCAAAGCTTCCTACTGTTCGACATCTGGTACTGGACAGTAGCTATAGAAACCACTTGTGCTGAAGTTATACAACTATAAACAGCACTAAGCAATTTCCAAACCAAGGACAAGCAGGTCAAAAGTCTGGCACCCAATACTGGTAAATAGAAACTCCCAACATTAATCTTAATGAGAACCTGAATGTCACAAGGTGAGATTGGAAATCTTTATTCAGTAAGTCTGATGCTTATATATTTGCAAATTTGTTCTCTTCAAAAGTTCATTTTTCAGTTACTCTCATCTATGCCTACATCTTTTATGGAATTTTTTTAACATAGTCCTAGAATTCTAAACCTTAAACAATATTCTCCACAAAGTATTAAACTTTAATGTCCAGGACTCTTAGCATCAACTACAGGAACCAATTGTAATGATGATAGCTCATAGTTCTATAGTTTAAGGTTCATTCACAACGAAATTCAGATACTTCAGGTATTGTCTCCATTTTACTGATGAAAGAATTGAGACCATGAGAAGTTCTATGACTTACTCAAGGTTACATGGCTAGTAAGTGCTGGAAGCAGAAATCAAACTTGGGCCTCTCCATCCTTTTCATTACATCAAGCTGCCTCTCTCAGAATGAGACTTACTAGATTTCTAACAAAAGGCTCTGTACTCCTCAATATACCATGGGGTACCCTACTCAGACATCTATAGCTTTATGTAAAATCTCAACAGCTAAACTGGAGGCCTGAAAGAGCACTAGGCAAGAGTTTACTGCCAACTTAATGCACTTGCTATGCGTTTAATTATATCAAAGAAAATGTCTTCCTTACCGAACCAACAAAAAAAGGTTATATTTTTGCCTATACATGCCAATAGAAACAAAGTATTATAAATAGAAATTAGAATTATAATGGATTTTTATGGTTCGGCGTTTTGCAGGAGGGGTGTGATGGTCTGTATTTGACTTAAGAAAAATGCTAGGAAGACTAATCTAAATTAAATATTAAATAAAGAACAATAGGAAATGCTACAACATGAAGAAAATGTTATTCAAGTAATTACACAATGGGCAAAGTACTGGTATTTCTATTTCAGCTTAGAATACTGCTGACTACAAGATAATAAATGTTGATTAAACAAAATTGAAATTTACCTCCATATCCATAATCATGACACTACATATAATTCTTCCATTTCCCTTGTTCAAAATTCACTTCCATTTCTATTTTATCATACTATGAGTCACACTTATACCTAGGATTCTACTATCACTGGTTCATGAAGAATGAATTTCTAAAGACTGTTTAAGTGGAAGAGAATATTGTTCATAATGATTGACCCTCTATTTCCCTTCAGAGAAACAAATGATCCTGTAAATAAGATTGAATAATAACCAAATTATGCCAGATGTACTGGGATCCAAGTAACTCAAAGGAAAAACAAACTGGCCATTAGGAAAATAAAAAGTTATCATACTTGTCTTGGCTTGAGCAGGAATCAGAGTTTATAACCCAATGTAAAGGAATATAAACTGTATTTATCTATATCTCCCTATGTGACATATATCACATATATGTATACAAATATATTTCTCCTAGGCAAATATTTCCCAAGGAAATTGTACATCCCTCTACTATATAATATTTAATATAAACTCATCATCATAAGGTTTAATTATTGCTCTCCAAGACATTCTTAAATCATCTCTGTCTCTGGGGATACCACCATCTTGCAAACAAGTGACCTCAAGGTCATCCTTGATTCCTCTCTTCTCTCTCACGTCCAAATAATTGTTACAATCTGGACAGTTCTTTCTCCACAGTTTTAAAATAGGATCCCTTTCTCTACAGCAAAATCCCTAATCTTCGGCCACATTCCTGTCTGATTTATTACAATCTTCTCATCACCCTTTCCATTTACAAGAGTATTCTTCCCAATATATCCAAAACAGAGAAACTAACAACTTTTGCCTTGTCCCTATGTCCACTTTATTTTCTGAATTAGGGCCTCTGTACTAGTATATTAACCTATCTATGAGAATAATCACAACATCTTGTACAATACACTTATAACATTTTTCTGAAATATAGTTAAAATATTTATAATAAATACAGGTGCTTAAACAATTTAAAGAAATAGATCCCTGCTGAACTACAGTTTTAGCGAAAAGAATGTTTTCTTTTTATTTATTTATTTATTTTAGGCAATTGAGGTTAAGTGACTTGTCCAAGGTCACACAGCTAGTAAGTGTCAAGTGTTTGGTCTGAGGCCGGATTTGAACTCAGGTCCTCCTGACTTCAGGGCCGGTGCTCTATCCACTATGCCATCTAGCTACCCCTCAACAGAATGTTTTAAAATAAGAATTAGCATAGTACACAGAATATAACTGTTTACATTTTAGCAACTTTCTTTCTTAAATTTACTAGAAATAAAACTGAGACTAGAAAAAATAGCACTTTGATATGTGCTAAACAAACTTGGGTTTCAGCATTTTCCTCATACTAACTATAGATGATAACGACTACATAAAGAAAGCAAAATGCTAATCTACTGATAATCATCACAAAATGAATAGCACTTTAACTCCAGCATGGAACAACAAGGGCACTTGTTCTTCAAAAACAAAAACATAAATAACCTGAAGATGTACAAGTTAAGACAACAAAATTCCTTAATATCCATTAAGAGCTAACTATGAATTTCATTGGACCCCTGAGACAAAGATATTTACATAGCACCTTAAGTTTTATGTTTTAAAAAATGTATTCTCCAAGACAAAGTATTATTCTCATTTTCCAAATAAGGAACCCGACGTTCAGAGACTAAGTGATTCACTGATAGTAGTACAACTTAATGTTAAACTCAGGTCTTTCAACTCCAACTGCTGTTGGTCCTCGCCTGTAAAAATTCACAGTCTAGTAGAGGGAAGTAAGGTAACTATACTGAAAAAAATATAATATACTTTAGAATACAAGTATATACAATGACAACAATATGGTAAAGACAAACAACTTAGGAATTAGGAACTGTAATCGGTGCAATGACTAATTAGGATTCAGGAAGACTAATGGTAAAACATACTTTCGCTAGACTATGCATATTTGTAATAGGTGTTTTACTTTTCTTTCGTTCTCAATTGGGGAGAGGATTGGGGTAGAAGCATGAAAAGAAAGATTCTTGCTGACTGAAAATATTTTAATATAATTTTTTAAAAGAATATAAGTTTACATAAGAGAAGAATAAAATCAGAAACTAGATCAATAATCCCAAAGGGCACTTACAAGAATATTTTTATAGTTACAATCTTTGTAGATCTTTAGCGGGGGAAGATGTGAGAAGATAGACACATTATTAATTTATCATTAAGACATACATCACTGGGGAAGAACAGATTACTCAATTTGTTTTTGGCTCTATAATGGACCTTTATTGAGTTCATCTGGGTTATCAAGAAAACATTTTTTACTACTGAGACCCAGTCAAGTTTAAATAGTCCATCCAATAACATAACACAAATATATTTTTTATAATCCACATTTTCACCAACCACCAATTTCAAAACTAGTCTTTTCAAATTTAAAAACAGAAATTTCAAAAGGGTAAAAGGAACAACTTATATCAACATAACAAATACACCCAAGTTGCAGTGATGTTAAACATGTCTAACATATTACAATCTAGAAATGGAGAGAAAATACACAAAAGTATAAAAATTTATAATTAATGGTATTCTGTAGCCAAAGTCAATAGTGCTGGACAAGCACAAGTGCAATTTGTTAGAGAAATGAGACCTGTTTGACAGTTTTATGTCATCTCTTGTATTATAAAGGACTAGGACCTTTAAAACAGTTACATACATTCCTCTTTACAAAGTGAAGGTAAAAATAAAGCAATATATTTCCAACTAAGCACCATTACTTAACATAACAAACAGAGAATACTTGTAATGAGTTGTAGAAGACTCTAAATGAGGCAATAATGAAAATAGGAAATTCAATTCTTAGACAGCAAAGATCATGTTACAGGGAACAGCTATAGGATGCTTCTTGGCAAAGTAGCATGAGGCGGCTAGCCAATTATTAACACTAACATTAATGCCTATAAAGTACCCTGGAAAGCTTCTCTTTACATCTTTGGTATGTGGTTTAAAAAAAAAAAAAACCTAAAAGATACCTCAACTTTATCCCTACTGTTTCTTTTTAGTCCCAAATGAATTTGCCTAGAGGAAGATTATAACTTTAGAAAGAGGATGAAATACACCAAAATAAATTAAGCTCCAGGAGGGAAAACAAAAGTAAAAGGTCCACAACAGATCTTATTTCTGCCATGAAAATAGAAATTATGGCCTTATTTTGCTGGTCAACTAAGCTTGAAAAAGTCCTATAAATTATTCCTGCTATGTCTCACTTTCCATTTCTTTGGAACAAAGTTTCAAATAGCCATCATCATCCAGAGTCAAGGGACAATTTATAATGTCTAAACAACAACAAAAAATGTTCATTTGATTTGTTTTACTTCCAGCACAATACTGGTGGTAAGATTACACCTCTGCTCCTTCCCAAAGTACTGTATGTCATCTATACAAATGGCGTAGTTAAAAAAAAATAAATCAAACATGCCAAATTTATACAGCTAAATGAATGTTGACCTCTTCAACATAATCACCAAAGGAGATTTGCTTATTCCAATGATGCTACCATTGCTCAAAACACTTTAGGAGGAATTCCTTGATTGGAAATGCCTTCAGAGGTAGCGTCACATTCTTCTGAGTGTGCTCAATGATAGCAAATATTAATTTTTGAAATTAAAAGTCACTTGAAGCCAAATACAGCTAATCAGGTGAGTGATCAAATCAAATAATACTTTGGGAGGCAAAAAAGGTGATGGGATAAAGTAATGAGACCAGTAAGTTTGGCTTTTATTTTTTCATGTCTCAAAACATAACTTTGAAAGTCATCTGTTAGGATAGGCAACTTACAAACATAATCATGGAGTAGGGTCAGGCTCTATGACTCAGGAAATAGAATACCTCCCCCCACACCACAGTATTTCTCTCATGAATTAAAATCTTAAAGGGTGAGGTTCATCGGAAAAAGGCCCCTCAAAAAATAAACTAAATAAACAAAAAGATAGAGAAAGAAAGAGAAGGCTGATCTGTGATCACTAAGAGATGACTGGTACATAGTAAAACAAAGCCTTCGTCCTTCAAAAGCCCTTCCTTGAATGAATTATACAGAATGAACAAAGCATTTATGTGTGTGCCAAATAATGAAAGACTAGGTTTCAGAATAGCCTAAAAGGTTAAAATATTAAGGAGAGAATAGAAACAAATTAACAGTTCTTAGATAAGGACATCACAAATGAGTGCTCAAGTTAAGAGGAAAGCTCAAGGATGGGAGTGGGACAAGGAGAATTCAGATAATTTCATCATCTGAGCTAGAAGATGGGTAGATAGATGGCCAGATAGACACAGAAAGAAAGATATATATACACACACACATAAAAGGGAAAAAAGATAATAACAATTTAAGCATACTCAATTTGGGACAGGAAAGGAAAACAAGGCAGAGGAGTAAATCTATAGGTTGATCAATTTATTGGGATCAATACTAGGATCAAATTATTGTAAGCAAAACTAATTGCAAGAACCACGTGCTAATTTAAGGGAGGAGAGAAACCACTAAGTTAAATGTACTTTTGGAAAAATTATATTTTAAAGGCCTAAAAGTTAAAGCATAGAGAAAATAGAATATTATCGCATTATAATAAAATTTAAAAAGGACAGTTTCAGAGAAACCTAGAAAGACTTCTATGAACTGATGCAAAGTGAAGTCAGTAGAACCAGAAGAGTAATTTATAGAAAACAATACTGTAAAGAAGAAAAAAAACTTTGAAAAATATAAAATCTCTGATTAATGCAATGGATATTAGAGGACTAATGATAGAGCTAGCTACCAGAGAGGTGATGGATTCAAGATACAGAATAAGATATATGTTTTTGGACACATAGTGGGTACTTAGTAAATGCTTTTTGGAACAATCAATGTGGGATTTTGTTTTGCTTAATTACACATACTTGTTATAAGGAGTTTCACCCATCCCAGCTATAGGGTGAGAGTTGGGAGGGAGAAAGAATCTAGGGATATGATAGACTAAAAAAAAAAAAGAAAAAGAAAAAAAACAAGAGAAAGAAAATAGAGTTGATGAAGCACAGTTTTTAAATGAATGAAAGAGAACAATAAATAGAAAGGCCAGAAAAAATCACTGACAATCAGGACAGCTTTGAAAGTTACATGCTGAATGTATTACATATTTTAAAAGATAAACAAGCCTTACATAATATAGATTCACAGTTTCATTTACAATCTTCTTCTACTATTATACTATGTAGATGTAAATATATTTAGTGTTAGTTAAGTTCAGAATAAAAATAAATTTTTCAAAAAAGAAAATTTATGCTCCACCAGGCCTGGCTGGTGGTATATTTACACATGGAGATATTACTTTATTTATCTTCATTCTGTTATTTCTAAATTTATATATTCTTCTTCTTTCTCCTTTTAAATATGCCCCAGAAAACACATACACACATTTACATCATGGTCTAAATGGGAAAATTGAAGTATATACAAATTTCTTAGCA
Organism: Vombatus ursinus; assembly: GCF_900497805.2. Lineage (NCBI taxonomy): Eukaryota > Metazoa > Chordata > Mammalia > Diprotodontia > Vombatidae > Vombatus > Vombatus ursinus. Next base: position 17,609,977 of record NW_020946557.1, on the reverse strand, counting down.
TCCCATAATATCTTTATCAAAATTAATAATGAACCAAAGCAGGAAGTCATTTCCTGATAGCTAACTGATAAAAATATATGAAGTCTCCAAAAGAATTGCAAATTACAAAAAAATCATATGAGAGAATGTTCCAAACAACTAGTAAGAGAAATTAAAATTAAAAGAATTCTGAGGTTTCATCTCACAACCCTCAAAGTAGCAAAAATCACAAACAGACAAAAATAGTCTATATTAAATAGGGCAGCTAGATAGCACAGTGGATAGAGCACTGGACCTGGAGTCAGGAAGACTCCTCTTCCCAAGTTCAAATCTAGCCTAAGACACTTGCTATCTATGTGGCCCTGGGCAAGTCACTTAACTTTGTTTACCTTAATTTCCTCATCTGTAAAAACAGCTGGAGATGGAAATGACAAACCAACCACCCTAGCATCTCTGCCACGAAAACCCCAAAAGGAGACACAAAGAGCCCCCCATGACTGAAAAACAGTTAATCAACAAGTCAATGTTGAAAGTGCTATGGAGAGGCAGGCAAGTCAATATTCTTGCTAGTGAAGCTGAAATGGTTCTGCCTTTCTGGAAAACAATTTGTAAATATGTGAGAAAAATTACTAAACTATTAATGCTTTTCTGACTCAACGGTTCCACTACTGAAATCTTCAAAGGGACCAAAATAGAGGGAAAGGTATCGTATACACCAAAATACTTACAGTAGCATTTTTTGTGGTAACAAAATACTGGAAACTATATGAGTATCCATCCATTGGAAGATGGCTGAACAAATCACGATGTAGGAGTATAATGGAATATTATTGCAACACACGAAACGACTAACATGAGGAATTCAGAGAAACAAATGACAGCTTGTACAAACTTATACAGAGCAAAGTAAGCAGAAGCAAGAGAACAATACTCACAATGACTAAAGTAATGTTAATAAAAACAACACTAAAAGGCAACTGAATTCAGATTAATTGTAATGGCCACTCTTACACCTGGGGGTATGATGATGAAACACCCGTCCCTCCTGACATGGAATGTAGCATGCACTATCAGAAACAATGGTTGCATCAGCTGGTTTTACTTAAGTGTCTTTCTTTGTTATAAGGGAGGGCTGAATGGGGGACAGTGTGTTTAAGGAAAGATGACTGTGGTATGAAAAAAAGAGGCAACAATCGGACTTTTAAAAAAACAATCCATACTTCTAAAAACACCAGACCGATTTACCTCAAAGTCTTTCACCTTTTCCATTGTTATCAAACGCCTTGCTGTATGACTGGAAAGCCTCTGCTCACAGTTGCTAATGAGTTTCAGGCAAGGGTGGCGTGGTATTATCTCCTCCATGTATCTGGAAAGAATAAAGCCACTGAAATAAGCTTAGGAACATGTGTGCCCCACACTGAAAAATAGGGATAATTCAGCTGTACTTATTTTACACACTCCCACCACTTTACTTTAGTAAAGTAGCATATGCTAATTGCTCTCAAAATTCATGACAAAAATATACATTTATTTAAAATAACAGTATTAATAATAATAATACAGAACATAAACTCAAACAAAGAAAACTTATTTGTGGTATATAAAGAAAATATACAAGCACTATAAGATATTCATTGAACCAGAAATATGTTAGTAGCTCCTTCATTACAATTTACCTAAAATGGGAAAATGCTTTAAAAAAATTTTAGGTTAGACAATGAGCAAAATATAACTAAGTCTCTTAGTAATATTCTCTCAGTTCTGGAAAAGCACTAGACTGTGAGACAGACGATCAATGTCTTGACCCTATTGTTACATTAACAGCCAAAACTTAGTAAGTTGCTTAAAAGAACCTTCTATGAAATAAGGGCAAGCTGAACTAGATGATGATTAAGATTCTTTCCAGTTCTAACATTCTATGATGCCTTCTTATATGAACCCTTGGCTTCACTGAATGTTAAGTTGCCTTATATATTCTTATTTTAAAACTTTAACTAGAAATCAGGATTCAACAATACAAAATATGCCAAGAATAGTACTAAGACACCATGTCTACTTAAATAAAAAGAACAGATGTTCTCAGGGTATTTTTAGTTAAGTTGTGCTTAAGTATAAATTTTAAACTACTTAAGTCTCCAAAATTAACTATTTCAAAGTCACTTTGCTAAAACCTATTTCTTCCCCTGCGAAATAATCTTTAGAGATAACATAGTATACCTAATTCCAAACTGGTCATCTTTGGATAAGGTTTACAAGAAAACTATTATATCCTTCAATAAGTTGAATAAATAAATTTTTAAAAATATAGGTAAAGGACTAGAGATATAGAATCAGACATGATTCTATGCCTCAGATACAGTCATTATCTTGATTTGTACTACATGGTTATACATATTTGTCATAAAGGATGATGTTTACTTGGTGGGAAAGAAGATGGTAGGTTAGTGGGCAATAATAGCTATGAAGGGAAAACAGCTTCAATAAAACACCTTTAAAACTAAACAGAGGGTGGGGCAGCTAGATGGTAAAGTTGATACAGCACCGGCCCTGGAGTCAGGAGGACCTGAGTTCAAATCTGTCCCCAGACACTTGACACTTACTAGCTGTGTGACCCTGGACAAGTCACTTAACTCCACTGCCTAGCTTCCCCCCCCCAAAAAAAATACACAGCGGGTAGACTGGATGAGTGCAGAAGGGGTCAAAAGTAGAACAATCTGTTACTACCTGGTTAAACATATACTTAAAAAACAAAAGAAACATGTGGTAGAAAAAAAAAAGAAACGCGGTAGAAGTTCAGTTTCATGTTCCCCTCTTCCTTCTCCCTCATTTCTTGAGATGTTTGTGATTGTCCATGATTGTTAAAATCACAATAAAAAAGACTACAATAAAATATAAATTTTAAAAATTTTATAGCACTATTTTTTGTGGTAGCAAAGAAAGAGAAGCAAAGTAGATGCCCATCAACATGGGAACAGTTAAATAAAATGTGGAATATGAATGGAATGGAATATTACTGCACTGTAAAAATCTATGAGAATAAGAAGAAAAGTATAGGAAGACATAAACTGATACAACATTAAGTAATCTACACCAGGAAAACAATTTGTTGTTGTATATATACACCTTTGTGTATATAGATATATATGTGTATGTGTGTACAGACATAGATAAATATATACATTTTTATATACAGATATACACAAACACATACATAGAGATACACTGACTTATGCACCTATTGGATGAGTGGTTTTGCTTTTGTCCTCATATCCACAGTATTTAGCACAGTGCTTTTACAGAGAAGGAGCTTAATAAATGCTTGTTGACTTGGATTGTTAAATTCATGTATTCTGTGTTTTATCTCCATTCTCATACTGTTCCTGTCCATCTTTAAGTCTTTCATCAGAGAGATGACTGAAATCTACCTCATCTTTCAAGGACCAACTGGCAGATCATTTGAATTGTGACCGCTGAAAAAACTTGGAATGGGAGAAGCACTATGAAATCAGAGATGGGCATTTATCCCTATTTTCAAATAAGAAAACAACATGGATTCTGCAGATTAGAGGCCATTCAGCATGAGCTTACTTTTTTGGCAAAACTCTAGACTTTTTTTAAAAATAGTTAGTGGACACCTCAAAAACGAAACTGTGATCACAAAGGTTCAGCATGGCTTCCTCAAGAGCAGGTCATGCCAGACTGAAGATCTGGGAAGAGGGTGGAAGTGGAGATATAGAATTTGGATATAGGTAAGAGGTAAAGCTAAAAGAGCCAATGAAACCACCAAGAGAATATACAAAGAGGGGAAAAGAAGACAATGAAGAAGAGAACCTTTAGTTATACATATTTAGAAAGAGACACTTTGTCAAAAATTATTAAACTAAGAAGCTTGCAGACAAAAATATCCAACATAACATCCTTTACTATCTTTGAAATACTGTAAACAATTAAGACAGCCTCTAGCTTTACTTTTGCAAAGGTGAAAAAACTAGCATAAGGATTCTAAACTACTGCTTTACCAGACAGAATTTCAAGCACAATTAAAAGCTGGAAAATAAACCATGGAAATGCAGGGTCATATATTTACTGCTAAAATTTATCCTATAGAAAAAAAACTATATGAATAAATACTATAGAAAAAGGACATCTAATTCCCTTTTAAAACTCAGTTTGCCTAAGCCAGAAGGAAAACACTTCCACATACATATGTGCCAATAAACTCCTTCTCTGACAGATGGTATATGTACAAACCCACCTGTCATTTCAGACATCAGCAGACCCCAAGAACTGATCTTGGTCTTCAGTCTCCGTGTGTTGCTTATTAGCTACCCAGATACATACTCAGAATAATAAGATCAGTCTAGACAAGGAAGTCCGTGGTCTCATTAGCTATTATATCAGAAGATGAGCAAAAATAACTTCCAATAACCTAACCCACTCTAAAAAATTCATTAATCTCAATGCATGTTACTTCTAATATGTAATGGGCTTCCTATTATTCCAACAAAAGCAGACTCCATGCCACTGCTCTTTAAAACCCTGTTTATGATCACGATTATGAGAGGCGTAATATGTGGCATAGCAAAAAGGGCAATGGACATAGGGTCAGAAGAGCTGACCCTCTCCCTCTCCCAGCTACACACTCACTAGCTGCATGGCCACGGGGTAATGAGTTATCCTTTCAGAGCTAAGTTTCTATATCTGCCAAATAGGGCTAATAACACTTGCATGCCTGCCTCACAATGGATTGTTGTGGGAAAAGCACTTTGGAAATATCATAACACCATATAAATGTAAGTGTACAAGCTTGACAGAAAAAGAATTACAACAATTCTAAAATAACAATTATTTCTTTTTCAGTTTGAAAAAATAAACTTCTTTGGTGCCTGAGACTGATGATGAAAGATGATTTTCATTACTTATACAAATACTTTATTATCTCTAATCATTAACCTAGAAAATATTTTTCTACAAAGTATGATTATTTATAAAAGCAAGGGAAACCCCTAGAACACTGAGAGACCCCCAGATACAAAAATCCTGGCAGAATATAGACAAAAGCTGAACAGGATAAAAAGGCACAGATACACATATCGGCAAGATGACAGATCCATCTGAGTATAACTACATCTGTGCCAATGACAAAGTACATAACTAGGGCTTTCACAAATAAAACTCCCATTTCAGTTTAACCTTTTGTTTTTCCAAAAAGCTTTAATGTACTCATGACGATGACCAATATTCTGAGAATACCAGTTAAAGAATTCTGCCAGACCACTACTGATCTGTACCTTCGTAAAGTAATTGACAACTAGGCTTTGGTTAAATAAGAAATTAGACCTCTGGTACAAAGTAAAGTGAAAAGGGCCCAAGAGTCAGTGTTTTAATTAGTCTTCAGTGGGTACCCAGGGACCTTCCCAAGGGTCTCTGGACCTCTAGTAGTAGGATGATGATGAGAAAAAATTTTTTGTCGCTTTTGGATCTGCTGAACCTAGCACACCATTTTGTATATCACAGGCACTTAAATGTGTGTGGAGTTGAATAGCTACAAACAAACATGTCTATGCAAGTCTAGGCTTTCCATGTGAAATTACTTTGGAATTGATGCATTTTGTTTTTACATTACAAATATTTACAGATTATTCCCACTTCGTGAGAGGTCTCTTGCAGCAAAGTAAAACAGTTAAGTAAAACTAATAACGTGATGACTTTATCTGAAAGTACACGCATTTCCCATCTGCAGCACCGACTCCCATTTCTCTTTTTTTAAATTAACTAAAATCTATTTTCTCTCCCTCTCATCTTTCACCTATTTACGAGGTAAAAAAAAGAAAAAAATTCTTATAACAAATAGGCACTGTTAAGCAAAACAAGGTGTCTCAATGTCTGTTAAAAAATGTGTATATTTATATGTGTGTGTGTGTGTATACATACACACATGTACACATATATACATAAAAACACACATATATCTAAGTATGCCCTTCAGTCAGTTACTTCTCTATAATAGATAGCATGTTCTATCATCAGTCCTCTGGAATCATGGATGACAATTGTACTGACCACAATTCTCACAGCTCTCAAAAATATTTTTTACGATGTTGTTGCTATTGTATAAATTGTTCTCCTAGTTATATTCATTTCATTCTTCATCAGTTTATAAAAGTCCTCAAAATGGTTGATTAAAAATTGGAAGCCACAGAAGGATGGGGGAAAGGATCAACAGAGAAGGAAAATGAGAGAGAAGAAAGAAAGGGAGGGAGGAAGGAAGAAAGTGTGAAAGAGAAGAAGGAAGGAGTAAAGCCAAAGAAGATGGAAGAAAGCAATGAAAATCAGCAACACTATCAGAAAACAGCAGATTCTAAAAGCAGGAAAGATAACAGCCAGGAACAAAGACTAGAAAAATTAAGAAAAGTAAGAAGAAAGTAGCCTAGATCAGTAGTGGAGCCAGTGATAATGATTATAAGTGGTGACAGAGGCAGGGAGCAGCAGACAATGAACCTGGAGAAGGAAGCTTCCTAAGACACTGAAGCTGCAGCAGCTCTGTGGTTTGCAAATGGCATCAGTAAACACCTCAAAACAATAGCTTTGAAGGTCAAGAAAACCTCTACTTTATGTGTATCTGGGAAGAGGAGAAGGGAGTACCAGAGCAAATGGTTTCTTGTACCTTATCAGCCCCTAAAGCTATAGAAAAAGGAATACCAAATGGTACATAATTCAGAAGCTAGAGGTATTAATATACCGTATAAACAGTAGAGTGACATATTAAGTCATTTAAGTCTATTCCATATCATTTATGGATGCATCTATAACTAGAGTTACAGCATAGTACAATAACAATGTTGATTTGGAGCCATCAAAAAAAAGCTAAATTAGGTATGGTATATTTTGAGGTTTATACATTATAGTTCATCCTACAAAATTTCTCTCGGCTACTTAAAGAAACTCAGACATCCAGAATAATTCCCTCTCTAAGAGTTTCAGACAGGTAAGAATTTATTGTATTATTAATTAGTGGTTTTCCCAACAAACAAATTCCTGAGAAATAAAGTACAATATCCATTTTCTTCCTAAGGAAATACACACAAATATAAGATGTGAACCCAAGTATGTCTCTTACAATAAAAAATTATAATTTGAAAAGTTCTGGGTTTCCTTGATAAACGAAAGCTACACTGTACAATATGGAGTAAGATGAGTTTTTCTTTTAGCTAAAGTACTGAGAGTGATATATGTTAACTTAAGAAATCCTATACTGAGTCAGAGCAATCATCTATCCACTCTGATACTTTCTCTGATGGAGGCACTAAGGATGTGGGTTGCCTTGTATGATGTCACCTCGAAACAATGTAAAGTAATCCAAACATCCCTAGCATCCTTTAACTTTTCATGGCTCTATCATTCCGAAATTTATCAAACACCTTTCAAAATTTTTATAATTTTGGCCTAGAATATTTCTTAGGATGATAAGTTCTGTCACCCACCCTGTGATGCAGCATTATCCTTTTTACTTGCCCCCTCTATCTCCTCCTTTACTCCAGTCTCTGAGGAAGAGTAGCCCCTCTTCTCACCAAGACCAACCTATCTACGCTTGATCTCATCCCCTCCTATCTTCTTCAGGGTATTTCCCCCATCATTATCTTGTCTCTTTCTAATCTTTAATCTCCCTCTATAAATTAATTATTTCCCTGATGCCTATAAATATATCTTAGTCTGTACTGTCTCTGTCAGCCATCTTCCTTGGAAAAAGCCATCTGCCCTGTTTCTCTACTTCCTCTCCTTTCGCTCTCTTCCAAACCTTCTTCAATCTGGCATCGGACCTCAGCACTCAACTGAAACTTTTCTCTCCAAAAGTACTGATGATTTTTTGATTGTCAGATCTAATGTCCTTTTCTCAACCCTCATTCTTTTTACCTCTCCACATTTGACACTGTTGACTATCCTCTCTTCCTGGACACTCTGTCCTGGGCCCTCTTCTCTTTGCTCTCAATATCCTTTGATTGATGAGTCTCATCAGCTCTGATGGGTTCAAGGATCATCTCTATTCTGAAGATTCCAAGATCCATACATTGAACCATCATCTTTCTCTTGAGCTTGAGTCCCAATCATCAACAGCTCATCGGACATTTTGAACTAGATGTCTGGGAGGAATCTCAAACTCAACACATTCAAAAGAGCGCTCATTACCTTTCCCCAAAAGCTTAACCCTCTTAGAATTTTCATATTACTGTTGAGGCACCACCATCTTTCTAGTCACTCAGGTTTGCAGCCTCAGTGCCATCCTTGACTCTTCACTCTCATTTACTCCACATATACAATGAGTTGTCTAATCTTGTCACTTCTATCTCCATGTTTGTCGTACACATCTTCTCTCCACTCAGACCACTACCCCTCCAATTCAGGCCCTCATCACTTTTGGACTGAACAAAACAATAGGCTCCATATTGGCCTACCTGTCCAAGTGTCTCCCCACTCCAATCCATCCAACATACAGCTGCCAAAGTGATTTTTCTAAAGGGCAGGTCTGACCGTGTCACTCCCCTACTCAAGAAACTCCGATGACTCCTTGTTACCTGAAGGATCAAATACAAACTCCCGTTTGGCATTTAAAGCTCCTCACATCCTGGCCCCTTCCTACCTTTCCAGTCTTTTTATACATTATTACCCCTCCTGATTTCCTTCAAAACTCAGCTCAAGCTTCACCTTTTGCTGACGGCCATTCCTGGACCCCTAATTGCTAGCACCTCCTCTATGACGTATCTACTTTGTATAAACTTACATATGTCTATAAATGTACATGTTGTTTCTCCATTAGAATGTGATCCCTCTGAGGGTAGATCTTCACTTCTATCTTTGTATCCCCAACACTTAGTACATTATCTAGCTACAGCTGGGGTCTTATAAATGCCTGTTGATTACTTAATTTGTTAAAATTACTCTTTCAATCCCAAATTCTAGTATTCTGAAATTTTCACCTTCTGCCCTTCTATTCTTCAGTTTTTCAGACTGAACCCTACTTTTTTTGTTTCTTCTTATGTGAAAGCACCGTCCTCCTTGGGTTCCCCAACTCTATACCTTTCCAGTCCCATTACATTAGGTGTAGCAAAAAGAATTTAATTGGTATTCTAATAAACTCCTATAACTCTTATCCAAAGACTTTACTGTGGACTAGAGCACACATCTCTTAAAATTCTAGTTTTTAAGTAATATTAAAGAATAAGCTGAATAACAAAAATAAACCAAAAAAACAAACCCCCAAAACAAAGGATCTCAGGATTTATAAAAGAAAATAAAACTTACACAATAAATACTATGTTCATGTCATTAATATCTCTAAAAAGTTAATATAAAATAAAGAAGTCTAGTAAAGAAATTAAGTAAATACTAATTGACAAGTACCAGAAGGAAAGTATAAGGAAATAAATAATCATAACTTTTAGCTTAAAGCATTCTGAGTATGATGGAATATTACCAGAACCACTAAGAAAAAATGTTAAGAGTACTGGCTACAGGTTATAGGAAGAGAAGGCAATGAGAGTAACCCCTCTGTTGTAGCTTCTCCCCCAATAATAACATTCAGTCTAACTGCTCACATTTACCTGGAAATCTAAATTTCCTTACTTTATACCTCTACATTCATTGCCACAGCACTTTGTTTTATGCTCCAGAATCTTACCTGTTTTTAGAAAAAATAACAAGCTTTGTCCTAATAAGTAATTAATAGGGTAATTCTGTGGGTATCTCTTAAGGCTCCAGACCCTCTTCTCTTTGTTCTCTATACTTTATGACTTGGTGATCTCATCAACTCTGTGTATCCCTGCTCTGGTCTGTGTAATCATTTTTCTTTTCAAAAAGACCTCTTTTGCAAGGCAGTTAGGCGGTACAGTGAATACAGCACTGGCCCTGGAGTCAGGAGGACCTGAGTTCAAATCCAGCCTCAGACACATAACATTACTAGCTGTGTGACCCTCTGCAAGTCACTTAACCTCAACTGCCTTGCCAAAAACAAAAAAAAAAAACAAAACTCATTTGGGGATATAGCCTATATTGAGGTCAATTTATAATATTTAAATTGATTAGATAGGCAGGATCCCAAAATAAAAATGTCTTAAGAGCCTAAAATTAAGAGAGAAGCTACAGTGTGTTGCAGGCGGCTAAGCTTTGCATAATAAAGCATTCATTCAACAAATATTTATCAAGTCTAAATAAACCAAAGAGCTAGAGAGACAAAGGCCAAATAAACAAGATTGTGCTGTGTATAGAAACTAAAGGCTTTCACTCCACTTGAAATACCAAGACTCTTACTCCAGACACAACTAAAATTAAGAAAAAAAATCAAAAATACAAGATAATCTAAGAACATAGATATACTAGAAACAGAACAGAAAGATAAAGTTCTCCAAAAGATACATACTCTGGTATATACACTGGCAGCCAATAGACTAGTCTTCCACCAAGTACAAGAGTTTCTGCAGCAAAATTTAGAAGGTCTATAAACATATCACTCAGATGATAGTTGAAAGAAACAGGGATGTGGCTTTCTGGGCTAAACAAAAAATACCAAAATAATATGCTTAATGAAAGACTGTGAAGATATTTTTTCAAGATAAAGTTAAATAAAGAAAAGCAACAAGCATCCCAAAGTTAGAAGAGTTTAAATTTTAACACGTACATAGTTACCTAAAGTTTACTTACCATTTTTCTATTCCTTTTGGTATTTCTTTCTGTGAACCTGTTTTTCTAGAAGATTCTCTGATACCATAGGGAGCTAAGCAGAAAACACAGGTAACACTGATAGCCAAAATTCATCCTTGTAATTTCAAAAAATATACCTACATTGAAATAATAATGTCTGGGTAATTTTTCTACATTCTTGTTAGCAGAAGTAATTCATTTAAATGACTAACAAATATTTATTAAACTTCTGTTATGTAGAAGACACTGCTTGATACTGGAAATACCTAGATAAAAAAGGTCTTTGTCCTTGCTCTTAAGAAGCTTTCATTTTATTGGGAGGCGGGGAAGGTGGGGGTGGGAGTGGGTAGTATTATAGCATAGACATAAGTAAATATAATAAAACTAACAGAATAATTACGGAAAAAGAGAGATCACTATAATGTTTCTGAGAACATGTGAGAGAAAACATTTTCAGTAAGAAAACTGAAGGAATGAAAAGAAGATACAAGGTGGCCAATGAATGAAGACTTGATAGGTGCCTCATTAAAAAGGCAAATCTGGTTCATTAACTATAACAGTGGAGAATAACACCACTTTCATAATATGGAAAAATCGATTTCCATCTGTAAGCATGTATTAAGAATCTACTATGTGTCAGGCAATACACTAGCTTTTGGGGGTATAAAGACAGAAACAAAACAGACTCTGAGCTCAAGAAGTTTACATTCTATGGAGGTAAACAACTTGCATGTTAAGTGTATACAAAATAAACAGAAGGAGGTTGGGGAAGGGGGTAGCACTAACCACTGGAAGATCAGGAAAATACTATTGCAGGAAGTGATGTTTGAGATGACCTTTGTAGAAAACTAGGGATTTTGAGAAATAGAATTGAGGAAGGAATGCATTCCAGTAAAGGGAGACAGCCTGTACAAAGACATGGAGACAGAATGAATAAAGGAAAAAGCATTTATTAAGCACTTATTATGTGCCAAGTGCTGTATTAAGTACTAGAAGATGGAGTGATGTGTTAAGGAATAGCAGCAAGGTCATTCTGCCCTGCCTGAAGTGATGCATAATAAGGATGAGGAGGCAGACTGGAAACAGTTTAAGTGCCAAGAGAGGAGCCTGCAATAGGCAGAATGATAGGGAGTAACTGGAGTTTCCTGAACAGGGAAGTGATCTGCTCAGAACTGTGTTTTAGGAATATCACTTCTGCAACTATGAGGAAGACAGATTGGAGAGGAGAGGCTTAAGGCAAGGAGACTAACTGGAAGATTATAAAAATAGTCCAGGAAAAAGGTGGTAAGTAGGCAAGGTAAATGGAAAGAAGGGAAAAAGAAAAGGAAAGAATGTACAAAATGTCGTGGAGGCAGAATCAACCAAATCTGTAACTGCTTGGGTATGTGAAGAGAGGGAGAGTGAAGGCTGGAGATAACGGAGGGGTTGCAAACATTGGGTGAATGGAAGGACAGGGCTTTCCTGGATAGAAACTGGAAAGTTCAGAAGAGGTGGGTTTGGGTGGTGGGAAAGGTAATGAGTTCTGTTTTGAACACATGTGGTACGGTAGACAGAGTACTAAAGCTGGAGTCAGGGACTTCAAATCCTACCTCAGACACTTATTGGTTGTGTGACCACTAGCAAGTCACCTCTGCGAGCCTCAGCTTCCTCATATGTAAAATGGGAATAACAGCACCGGCCTCCCAGTGTTGTTGTGAGAATCAAATGAGATATATGTAAAATGCTTAATACAGTGCCTGGCACACAGCAGGTATTTAATAAATGCTTATTTCCTTCCTTCCTATATCAATGGAAGGTCGCTGTGAAGACCAAATGAGATAACATATTTTAAGTAAATACAAGGTAATTTAAGGAGTGGGATAACACTAATAACAAAGGGGACCAGCAAAAGCTCCCCAAAAGAGTTGCGTCACATATAATAAGTATTTTTTTTACCCTGCAAATATTTATTCTCTTACACATCAATCTCTTTGAGGTTTTTCCCCCATTTGGTTTATTTCTTCTTTTGTTTTTATTATAACATTTTTTGCTATCTTTGTTTTCACATAGTCTACATTTCCTCTGGTATCCTCCCTCTGACTAAGATTACTATTATTACTAAAGTAGTATTATCAAATTATCCCATATCCATGGGAATTCAGTTTTCCTCTTATTGCATAGTATAAGATATCCCGTGAACTTTGTTTAGGTAACAATAAGTGCTACAAAAATACAAAGACTTCTATTTAAACAAACATGCGATATTTGCATGTTGTCTTATTAAAAATCTCAGGTTATAATTGTAAATGAACTAAACATCTTGCTTCTAGTTTTTTTCTGAAGACAACTGAATTATCCTAACCATGAAAATAAGTGTATATGTACATACGTAGAGTCAAAAAGAAATTAGGCTAAGGGAAATTAAGAAATTAGAAACTAAACCATGAATCATGCTGTTAAATTCTGCAATCCTCTTCAATCAACTACTTGTGCTACTTCCGTATTTTTTTCCCTTAGGCTTCGTAGAAATACCACTGATAAGTTGTGTATCTTGGTAAATGTTTTCCCCAATACATAAAGCTACTTTGCATAATTCTAATTGTATGCCTACTATGGTATAGAAACATACTTACGATCAGTGATAATTGCATCAAAAAACAATCCCTTCCTCCAGGAAGGCTTAGATGCATCTGCAATGAGGACATCAAGGTAGTATTTCTCTAAGCCATACTGGCGAAGATTTGCCTTAATATTTTCATCCGGACCTCTCCATTTCTGATTTTTCCTACTAGCCTTTCCTAATGAATAAAAGGAATGGGAGGAGAGAGAATGTCATGTGTGACAAATCATTCTTATTCCTTATCATGAAACTCATAGCAGCACTTTTAATTCTTTGTTCCCCAAAGAAAAGCTACTGATAATTTCATTTACATCTTATTTATCCAAGTAAACAATTACTTTCATTCAACTCATTATAAAACTACTTCACTACAATAAGATACATTATACATTGGGCTCCTGCAATCATTCTATCCTTAGGCAACAAAATACAGGGCCTATTTTCATGAAAAACTGCCTTCCTGGATATTTTTCATGCATTAGGAACTAAATCACCTTGGATAAAGGATAAAACAGGCCAACTCTTAAAATTTATTCTACCCTTTAACACAGTAGTGCACTGTAGAATAAAGACACACTATAATATTTTTAGAAAAAAATTTTAAAGAACTTTTGGGAAATTTTTCCTAAAGGAAATATACCTACTATATGAAAGAATGAGAAAATAATAATTCACTTGAACACTGTATTTCAGTACTTCAAGAATCTATAATTTCTTTAGCATGGATATCCCCTCCACCAACACTGCTACTGTGACACAGTCTTCAAGAGTTGCTGTGGCCTCTTTTTGTAGTAGCAAAGAACTGGGAACCAACAAGATGACTATCAACTCAGGAAGAGCTGAACAAATTATTGTATATGAATGTAATGGAATGCTATTGTGACATTAGAAAAGATGAAAGGGATATGTCAGAGAAGCCTGGAAGGACAGAATGAAGTGAACAGAACCAGGAGAACCACTTAGACAATAATGATAATATATTAAAGACAAGCAATTTGAAAAACTTAAGTACTCTGATTAATGGTATGACCAACAACAATTCCAGAGGACCACTGATGAACAGCGCTACCTACCTCATGACAGAAAGATAATAAATGTAAGATGCAGGATAAAATATACATTTCTTGAAATGGCCAATGTGACAATCTATTTGCTTAATTATGTATATTTGTTAAAGTGTTTTGTTTTTCTTTTCTTTTTTTTTCCCAATGTGGGGAGAGGTAGTGAAGAAGAATAGGAAACTAATGCTTGTTAACTGAAAAATTAAATTAAAATTACATAAAAAGGACTTTTGCTATAGCCAAAAAACTCATTACTCTAAGAACAACCTGGTAATAAGCCTCTTTGAACTTAGCAAGACTGATCCTCAGACAAAAGATATGCTATCTTTCACCAAGTCTATATTCAGTGTCACTTTATCTACCCTAAATTTTTCTTGTGACTGTATCTTTTCTATGTTACTAACATATAAATATAAATATGACAATAATATAACAAGCTTCATTTGCTCATTGTAAATGTTACAAAATCTCTTCTATTCAATGAGGAAAAAAAGACAAGTTATCAAGTAGGGACACTTAACTCTGGCTTGCTCTAACAAGAGAAAAAGATATAGCACAAGAAAATCTCATCCCATACGTTGTACACAAGGCTAACTGACTACCATCCTCTCTAAGGCTCTCATTCACATAATAAAGTGAATCACAAAGAACACCTCTTTCCTAGAAAACGGTTCATGGAATAACTTGCTTCTCCTTACAAATTGTTAGGGAAATAAAATAAAAAACAAAGACAAAATAGCGCTACAAACCATTCTGTCAAATTTACTCTACTGAACAGCTTCTTACGGCTAGTTCTACATTTAGCCAACTCAACAGAGCAATTTTGGTTTCACTGTAGGAAATGCTTTAATCAATAGCTGCCAACTTTTGACTAATAGTACTAAATTCGCCATGGCAAGATTTATAATACTGCCTCCAATATGTCAAGTAAAAGAAAGCTATAAAGGTCACCTAGGAAAGATGAGTTATTGTTATCATATTTATTCATCTATGTCATCCCTCTCACGTACATTTGAAAGAAAAAAATTAGAGAAGCTGGGAGTGAGGGAAGGTAAGAAGAAGGAAAAAAATGTTTTTCTTGTCTTGGAGTATTTGTCACCTACTTTGGTACTAGTAATCTAAAGATGACTATATCATAATAATACCAAGAAATTTCTTTAACATACTATTATCTAGAAAAAGAAACTTTTAATATAATAGTAATACATATTAAACTATTTGGAACCACAACTTACCCAATCCATGAATTGTATTGTAATCTATGTCTGTTCCACATACATAGGCCCCAAAATGAGCAGAGGGTATCAAGAGGCCACCTGAAAATTTAAGAGATGATAACAGTGCATGACTAATTAGGAACAAAGTTCTCTATTCCCCGCCCTTCCTCCTCTTCACTTAATAAGTTCCAGAGAGCCTTAAAATACAGCTGTATGAAAGGTATACTGGATTTATTAATCCTTGCTAGTAAATTAATCTGAGCTCACCAGAAAATAGAGTATAAATTAGTGTGCTCTTATCATTACTGAAATGTATTGTTGATATGCAATTACTTCTTCAACAATTTTTTTAGTATCTCCATTCTATTCAAAGGGGCCCCTACAAACATATCCCGCTCATTTCTGAAAAATTAGCTCATGGAGTTTGCTACACAACCACAGTTGGCATCCTTCCCCCACATTAAAAAAAGGACTAACTTCTGACATTTGGGCTTAATTCTCAATGAAGTCACAAAACTATAAATAAATATCAGAGGGCAGAATTTATGCCACTCACGTGCCAACCCCTACCAAAACGAAAGGAAACATGTTAGGACAAGTTATAGCTTCTCAAGTAGATCATTATGTAATTTTCCTTCATATTTTAAAATAACTCTATTTTTCAAAGTTAAATGTCAGCATGAAAAAGAAAAATAAACACAATAAAAAATCTGAAACTTTACGTATGTCATAGCCCACAGCAGAATAATCTGTCAAACTACACATTTGCCCAGCCTATCTATAATTTGACAGAGGTGACATGATTTAGGCTATAAAATATACACTGACTTGGAAAAGAAAAGATATGGATCTTCAGCCCCAGAGCCTTCTCAAATGTGATCTCTCACGATAAAATGGGTAGTACCTCCAGAGAATCAATTGCCCTCTCCAGAGAGTCAAAAACATTACACCTGTATTATGTGTATATGTATGTATACACAAACACACACACACACATACACACACAGAAAGAGAGAGTCGTCCTTTAAACACCACTTAGAATAAAGTATTGAGATTCGTACAAAAATACTTTAAAAAAGGAAACAATATTACCACTAAAGAATCCTGAAAGTGAAAGATGAAGAGAAAAGAAGTTTCAAAAGTAATCTGAAAACTAAATCCAAAGTCCATTCATAATGAAAAAAAAAAGATTTAAGTGAAAGATAAGGGAATAAAGCCCTGATTAACCTACTCATAATAACAGAACAGTCACAGTAATCTTTATGAAATGTGAGTATAAAATGTGTCATGCTGAATGACTTGTAATATTCACACTATGACTTGAATTACTATAATTCTGCCCAAGGACATAGATACTCACCTAAGAGAACTAGTTGCCAAGGGAAAAAGAAAAACTTCCCTGTGCTTCCTTAAATACAAACTTATCTACTTGGCTACAATCAGTTTTGAGAAGACAAGATATACTTTATAGTACAGTATACTGCTCAAAGGACATCAATAGTCGGTTTAATTGTTTCTTTCTACTTTTTAAGCTTCTTTAAAAAATGAGCTGGTCTCACTGACTTAGTCACTGGATGATCAGTGGCAGCAGGCGGCCACCAAGGTTGCCGCACATCATCAGAATTAAGTTTATAAGGTTTCCGCATCAGGAGGACATGACAAGATTCACCTGCTTCTTGCTCTCCTTGCAGAGTCTGGGATGCCTTAGCTTCACACGATTTAGCAGGAACATTTTCAAACAAAGGTAACATCTTATATGAAGAATTTTAATTTAAAAAACACTACTCAATGTGCTATCCAAGTATAGCCTGGTTACAACTGATAAATAAAATCTTTCCATTTCTGGATATTTAGCTATCAATCATAACATGGAAACGAATAGTTGGTCTTTGGTTTATAGATAAGAAAAGAGGTGAAATAAAAAAGAAAGGTAGAGTCTAATCATATTGTCAGTTATAGCACTTAAAACACATACAAACAATATGAAATGCCATGCACAATTAAATCGATTCAACACGATTAGTCTGAAGGAACAACATTAGCAGAATGACATGGATAATACTAAGCAAAACTGAATTACACAACCAGACTAGTTAGTTCCATAAATGTCCACACTTTTCAATACTACACAGTGAAAATTAGTACTTTCTTCAAAGAGTTTACAATCCAGGGAGGTCAGTTAGAATTATATCTAATTTGAATTTTGCCAACTTGGAATTTTAATTCCAATTCCATTTAACAGAGACTAGGCCATTGGCAAGGTCAAGGGAAGAAGTCAAGTTTACAAGAGTTTAAAATGAGAGTTTCCCACTCTGGGTGCCATGCATCAAATCCTGAATAGTGAGGAAAAAACCAAGAGAATCTGGCTCAGCACTCATTGTCCAACCCGAATAAATACTACACTATTCAAAGAGGAACAACTGAGGGTATCTCTTGTGACTTCACAGCACTGACCCCTGAAGCTCTCTGTAATATAAGTGTAGCTTACAAACAGAAAATTAGAGTTTTCCAAACTGAAACCTTTATTTTCTTACCTTCTGTTCTATTTTCACAAAGACAGAATAACTATAGTTCTAAATAATCCCATGCAAACTTATGGGAATTAACCCCAGAAATGTTCAATTGTACTTCAACAGAAAATGAGTGCATAATAAATTTGTTCATTATAACCCTATACTGCATCTGGCATCTGTTATCAGTAGTAACAATAATGAAAGCTCAAGATTTGCTAAGTGCTTTACTAACACCATCTCAGTTTTATCCTCAGAACAACACTAGGGGAGAAGGTGCTATTATTATCCCCACTTTACTTTGTGAGGAAACTGACCCCAGGATCATACAGCCAATTAAAGTTCTTGAGGTTAAATTTGAACTCAAGTTGTCCTGACACCAGTCCAGCACTCTATTGAGTATGCTCTATCAACTTTTAAGAACTTGACTAACACTGACCCAAAACCAATATTATCTCATCCATTTGGTAAAAAAGATAAGAGTATGAATAAGATAATTTATGTAAAAATATATATAGTTAGTGAAAGTGCTGCAAATAATTCATAAATCTGCATTTATAACATAATTCACAAACAAAAAGAAATCACGAAAATATTTTAAGTGTGAAAATTTACTCTGAGTATACAGCAGGCATTAAAAAGATACTTTACTGATTGATTAATCTTCCACAAAATTTTGTTCTCCGGATGTGCTTGGGATATTAGAATAATCATATTTCCTACTGATAGTTATTAAAAGTAATTATTTCATTCCTTAAATAAAAGGAGATATGCATGTTTCTAAAATCCTGAAAAATTTGGTTGCTGAAATGTAGAGGAAAAGTGTTTTTCTACACAGCTCATAATGTCATTCTAGAAAACAGTAGCAGATTGTCTAAAAGAACAAGGAAAGTTATTCAAATGAAAAAAGATTAAATCTTTCTCCTTCCAGTTTCCTAGAAGCTTTCTAACCTATTACTCTATAACCTTGAGAAAAACATAGCCTGTGAGTAGAGGCAAGATGCTGGGCCTTTAGAAAACCAAGTTCATTTCAATTCTGCTTTTCTATAAATAAACATTTTTAATATTAAATGTTGGAAACAAAATAAATGTCAAAGAAAAAAGAACCAGAGCTAGAGGAGGTGGAGCAGTGCGGGTAGGAAGAAATAATGCCAAATCTATCATCTAACTTTGAGGAAAATGTGACTTCAGAGGCAGGACTATTTCATTTTTCCAATCCTCACTGCCATCTATAAGAAGGCAATAAAATCAGTAACAAACAGATTAGGCTTAAGAATTGTTCTCACAGAAAAATGAAACAATTCATTTAACTATCATTGAACTAAAACAAGTTGAAATTCTAAAGCTATGCCTGAATCTTAACAGGTCTGTACATCAACCCACTTGGTTTAACTGCTCATCTCTCTGCCTGATGTCATGGTTCTCTTCGAGAATGAAGGACAAACCACACAACCTTCCACTAATAAGCCTAGGAGAATGACTGTTAAAAGAACCAAGACGCTTTTTCTATCAATCTTAATACCTCAAAACAACTTCAATACACAAGTCTACTCTCATCCACAATAATAAAAGCAAGTGAGAACTTTTATTACTAGAGAAATTCATCTTCTATTCATCTGTTTTAACTTGCGTAGTCAACAGAAAGGACTTTTCACTATAATACCTGGAAGAATCAGACTTTCCTCTATGTCTGGTTTAATTTAAAACTAAGCTAATAAGACTTAAGAAAAAAAAGCCAAACCATGACACTATGTGCCTATACTCTCCAAGAGTTCCTCCCACTCCACAAAGTATTATAAAATTCCCAAGATAGGGCCTAAATAATGGTGAGGATAATGGTCAGTAAAGAAAGATATGGGGTCATAAAGGTAAGGGAAAAATATATAAGCAATGTGGTAGGAATATATTATCTGTATAAAAGATTGAAAAGATGGAGGTGTTGGTTAATTGGGAAGGATACAAATTAGTGGGCTAATTCATTAACACAAGCATATAAAATAATTCCCTAAATTACATATCTCTAGTTCTTATATCATTTTATTATGATATACTAAAAGGCAGCATAGCATACTGAGCCCTGGGTTTAAGTTGTAACTCTGACACATACTATTTATGTGACCACAATGCCATCAGGATGTCCAGAAATTATACTTCAAGGAACTCTGAAAGGATTATAATAATGAGAAATTGATATCTGGAATTTTCCCTAGTAGCATCCTGGTATCATTTTCTCATTACCACAACAATCCTTATGGAGCTCATGATGATGAAATTTCTGGCCATCCTGATAATGACCGGGGGGCTCCAATTCCATAATAACTGGGAAATGGCATTGTGGTCACAGATAGTCTTTTCCCCAAATTATATTCCATCAGTCTCCACCTTTATACTTTACTTTTCTGCCAACTCAATAGTAAACTATAACTATTTTTAAACTAATCACTTGATTATCTCTTTGTGAAGTGATTATAATTAGTTATCTGATCAGGGCACGCAAATCTTTCTTTCTGAAATAGAGTCCTTGAAGCCCAAAAGATTATCATGTTTCAAGACACTTTGGTCTTTCAAATTTAACTGTATTATAATGTATGAGCTGAAAGCTCCCCCTACTGGCTCATCCGACATTACAAAGGATTAAAAAAATATATATCCTCTTTACTTTTTAAGAAATTACTATTTTAAAAGTATTTTAAATCTTGGACTTCACAATTTTCTTTTCGTAGTTTCTGTTTTCATACATGTTTCCACTCAAATGGCAAATGAAACTCTTCAAAAGTTCAACTTCTTTAAAATATGTTTAACTTGGTCTCATCTAAAAGAACATCTTTGATAATGTTTTCTAAAATAATTAAATAAAAATACCTGTTCCAACAAATGGATCAAAGACAATGTCATTTTCTTTCACTTTCCCATGATTAGCCATGATGAATGATAACCCAGCATCCATGCTTGTGTTTCCAATAAAATGTCTCTTTTTTACACTGTATGACTCAATAAGTTCCCTCTGTCCATCTGCAATCTGTGTCAAAACAGATTTTAAATTAATATGAAGACCAGTAAAGGACTGCTTAAGACAGACAACCCGGGCAAAACCCTCATGCAAAACATCTTGATGCTGATGAAAATGAATTTCCTAAGTACAAGATGGGGAAGGCATAGTTAAACAGCAGTTTATTGGAAAAGATCTGGGTGTTATAATGGATGGATGGCTAGTTCCATATGAGTTTGATTTACAGACAAAAACCTAGTGCAGTCTTGGGCTACATTAAAAGAGGAATAGTTTGCACAAATAAAGATGTGATAGTACCTTTGTAATGTGCCCTGGTCAGATCACATCTGAAGCATTAGTTACAGAGGATGGTGATGGGCCTTGAGGCCAAGTCATATGAGGATCAGTTAAAGGAACTGGCGATGTTTAGCCAGAAGAAAAGAATCAGTAGGACATAACAGCAGCTTTCAAATATTTGAAGAGCTGGCCTGTAAAAAGGTGATTAGGCTTGTTTTATGTAGTCCCAGGGACCAAGGGTAGGAGCAATGGGTAGAAGTTGTGAAGAAGCAAATTTAAATGTCAGGAAAAACTTTGTAACAACGAAAGCTGCTCACTCTTTTTGTGGTGGCAAAGAATTGGAAATTGAGGAATGGCTGAACAAGTTGTAGTATATGAATGTAACAGAATACTATTGTGCGCTAACAAATGATGAGCAGGTGGATTTAAAAAAAAAAAACCAGAGGGGCAGCTAGGTGGTACAGTGGATAGAGCACTGGGCCTGGGGTCAGGAGAACCTGAGTTCAAATCTGGCCTCAGACCAGACACTTGACACTTACTAGCTGTGTGATCCTGGGCAAATCACTTAACCCCAATTGCCTCAACCAAAAAAAAAAAACTGTCGCCCACTAAATCACAGGGGGCAGCTAGGTGGTGCAGAAGACAGAGCTCCAGCCTTGGAGTCAGGAGGACCTGAGTTCAAATCTGGACTCAGACACATGATATTCACTAGCTGTGTGACCCTGGGCAAGTCACTTAACCCCCATTGCCTTGAAAAAAAAAAAACCACCTGGAAAGACATGAACTGATGCTGAGTGAAGTGAGCAGAACCAGGAAAACACCGTACATAGTAACAGCAACACTATGTGATGATCAGCTATGACTGACTGAGCTCTTCTCAGCAATACAATGATCCAAGACAATTCTAAAAGACTCATGATGGAAAATGCTACCCACATCCAGAAAGAGAACTGATGGAATCTGAATGCAAATCGAAGCATACTATTTTCACTTTTCTTTGGTTTGTTTATTTTCATGGTTTTTCTTTTTGTTGTTTCTTCTTTTGCAACATGACTAATGTGGAAATATGTTTTACATGATTGTACATGTATAACCTATATCAAATTGCTTGCTGCCTTGGGGAGGGGGAGGGGAGGAAGAAAATTTTGGAACTCAAAATCTTTCAAAAAATGAATGTTGAAAATTGTCTTCACATGTAATTGGAAAAAATAAAACACTATTAAACAATAAAAGTTGCTTAAAAGCAGAATGGGCCACCCCAGGGTCCCTCATTGGACTGGCGGGCCACTTGTCAGATATGGTAAACTGTGGATTCCTTTCTAATGTATGTTGGACAAGATGGCCCCTAAGGTCTTTTCCAACTCTAACAATTCTGAGATTCCATGACTCAGATTCTTTCCAATTCCCACTGTTTTAACCTTTCCTTTTAGTAAAGGTAATGGAGATGGTTACGGAAAAGTTCCTCACCTACAGCATGACATCTTTACATTCCTCTTATTCCCAAAACAAACTCAGATTTGAGCTTGAAATAGAATCAGCGTTAATATCACAAGTGCATAACAGCCAACCAATGGAAATAATTTACTTTTTCCATATCCGTACACTTCAAAAGTAAAGTTATTCAGTTAACACTTGCTATAGAATCTTTCTCACTCAATGATTTTAGAAAAGATTGTTCTTTAATAACTATCCTTGCATTTTGGATGAAAGAGACAAGACACAGTGGGGAGAAACATAAATAGCACTGGGCCTAAGAGTTCTGTCCCCATTTAACAGTTATGTGACCCTGGACAAATCAACTTACCTTTATTGACCTCAGGTTCCTCATCTGCAATACAGGGATAATGCTACTTGCATTATCTACTTCACAACAATATTGTTGTGAAGCATTGTAAACTATAAAGCATTTTATAAATCTGAACTACTATTATGGAAAGTCAATAAAAGTAGTCTCTATAATTGAGGTTCTTACCTAAAATGACACAAGAACTCTAACTTTTATCACTTCTGTAGAAATGAAGTATGATAACATTTTTCTTCATGTCTTGTCTTAATTATTTCTGGGGCACAATTCACAATTGTGTCTAAGGTACAGACAACACAATTCTAATAATACTAGCCAGTTCTGGCTATGTTCAGGTACCTGCTCACTGCCCTCTGTCCCACTAGGTTACCCTATTTCTTCTCTGAGTCATGAGATGGGGAACTTCTCTTGACTTTGTCCTATATATACCTGGATGCTTAGACCTAATTAAAATTCTATTTCCACTTACGTAAAAATTCTTGGCTCTTCTGTACCGTGGGCCTCTAAGGAATGGGGCAACCTAGACAAAGAGCCAGTTATTGTTGAGAGTTTTCGATACAGGAGCTTACCCACAGTAACTGAAGTAAGGTGGCTTGTCAGATCA
The DNA here is from genome assembly GCF_900497805.2 of Vombatus ursinus. Taxonomy (NCBI): domain Eukaryota; kingdom Metazoa; phylum Chordata; class Mammalia; order Diprotodontia; family Vombatidae; genus Vombatus; species Vombatus ursinus. The sequence continues at coordinate 17,586,222 of NW_020946557.1, read as the reverse complement.
ACACAAGTATTTCATGTGGACTGCTCACTTGGAACTTGGAATAAACTCCAGGTATCACCTTAGTCCAGGTCAAGGAAAGGGGGAACTCTTCCCAAAAAATGTTTTCAGCTCTGGATTCATATGGTCTAGATTCACCCTATGGATGGTCTACTGTCAAAGAGGCCTTATTACTAAGCCTCTAGATCACTGTCTCCATCCCAGAGTAAAACTCAAGGGAAAAATCTTTAAAAGAAAAAAAAGCGTAGCAGTGCATAGCTACAGTCTTTGCAGCTGGGGAAGCTAAGGCTGATGGAGAGCTTGAATTCAAGAGTCCTGAGATACAGAACAGCTAACGTTGATCAAGTGTCTTCACTAAGTCCCACATCAATTCAGTAAGCCCCAGAAAGCAGAGGACCACAAAGCTGCCTAAAGAGGTGTGAATCAGCCAGCTTCCATTGCAATAAGTATTGGGATGGGGCCCATGAGTGGCTGCTGTACCTCCAGCTTGGGCGACAGTCAGGGAAAAAAAAAAAGGAAAAAAATGTTTTGGGGAACAGTACTTCCTCCTATTTACTACTTCTAAGTCTGAATATCTTCCTCTCCCTGCTTAGTGATTATACCTACATGAGTGTGGACTACGCCATTCAATATTTTAGCTGTAATGGTTTAGTTCTTTTAAGCTTTTAATAAAAAGGAATCAAATTTGTAGTGCTATTTTTTCCTAAAGATAAACAGAAATATAAAGAAGTAATGTTACTTACCCATCTACCAAAATAAATATTAAGTGGTTTCTCTGGGATATGGTTTGGATCCAAGCCATAATCTTCCAGGATAGAAAATACATGCTGTGGATCTTTTAAATTCACCTTTCCTTCAAACGGCAGAAATTCAAGTGCCTAAAATAAAAAAAAAAAATTCTAACATCCTAGTAAATAAATTAAATTTAATGTTTATTTTATTATTTATAATATTGTTATATGTTAATAATAAATTTTTAAAAATAAATTTAAATGAAATTCATTAAAATATTTCAATAATTGTTATGCTGAGTTAAAATTATACAATTTTAAAGTCTACTTACATCTATTCGCTTGACTTTTTCTTCTTGTGTTAATGTTTTATTAAATGTGTGAATCTTTATTTTATATGTAGTGTCTGAATGTAGAAATGGAGCCTAAAATAAAACAGATAATTTTCTTTTAATGTCTGCAATTCTACTTTAACTATATGTATTCTTATGCAAGACACAGCTTAATACATACCATCTTTTCCATGGGATAACTTTTTAGAGAATTGTATAGTTCTTCTGGAGATTTTCCGTGACCCCATAGTTCAAATATAGACCTGGAAATTTCATGATCAAAGTTACTTTCTGCTTGAAAAAAATCCCACCAAAAACACAACAATGATTTTTGTTTCCTTCTTTTTCATTACTGTACATTTAAATAAGAGACTTGGGTCCTAAAGCTACATATAATTCTGCTTCTGCAACATCCAGATTTGGAAATTAAATTGTCCTCAGCTTAAACAGGGAAGTCATCTGAAGATGTATATAGCAGGAAGGAAAAACTTTTCTAGAATCAACCAACTATTTTTTAAGCATTCATTGTGTGACAGGCACTGTACTAAGATCTAGAGATACAAACAAAAAGCAAAAACAATTCCTGCCCTTAAGGAGTTTACAGTCTAGTGGGGAAGACAGCACATACAAAACGCAGCACATATAAGCCTGATGAATACCGATGAAAAGTAGCCTTAGAGTGGAAGGCACTACTGCTGGGAGAAAAGTGATAGAGGAGAGATTTCCCTCCAAAGGGTGTACTGCTGCATCTTCAGAGCCAAAACGAGAATATCAGGCTGGTTATGCTACAAAAAATGGTATTTTCCCCAGTTTCAACCCAGTTTTTGGTCCTTGTTCTCCAAAACTATATAGAAAGTATCCCTCCCACTAATGTAAATTTCTCTGATGGGCTCATTAATCTATATGGTACATAGTATTATATTCAAAATTATATCTTGCCAATAATTCAGAATGACTGAAATATAGGCATACAACAATAATTCATACACAATCTAAATCAAATTACTACAAACTTTAAGGGATATTCAAGTGACCTGAATTTGTTAACTATGCCTAATACTTATTAAAATTTACTGGGCTTTAAAAATATTTTTTTTTGTCAGAGTGGTATTCAGAGTAACAGCATTTTATCCTTCATCCTTGGCTGTAACTGTTTTAATGCAAAAAAAAAAAAATAGCAACTTAAAAAACTCCTTCTCCTGAATAGTCTAAATGTTCTTTTGAGATTGTTTAACTCCCATTTCACAATACTACATTTGTAGAGCACTTTGCTGTTTACAGAATTTTTTCACGTATAATACAATAGAAAGATGATGATTTTAGAATCAAAAGACTTGGGTACAAATCAGATTCTTACTAGATGTATGACTTTGGGCAAGACATTAACCTCTGAGCCAGAATTTCCTCATCTGTAAAATAAGGAGTTTATACTACATGAGTTCTAAGGGCCCTTATAGCCTTAAATCTATAATCTCATGAGCTGTAGAACAACCCTATGAAGCTGGCAAAGCAGGTATTATTATCAATATTTTACAAATGAGAACATGGAGGGCTACAGTGGGTTAACTGACATGCCCATGGTCATACAGAAAGTAGGTATCGACAAGAGACCCAAACGCAGGCCTTCTGACTCAAAGTGCCCTTCCTCCCTTTTCTACTACACAATAATAACAATAATAATCTCTTACATTTGTACAGTGTCCATCTTCTCTGCATAAGTTGTCAAAATCACTAATTATTCTATCAGAAAATTCAGCAATGTGAAATATATAGGCTGCCTTAAAGGGCCTTTTTCCTCATTCAGGGTGAATTTTCACAATGAGTCTTAAAATTACTGTATTTAGACATTAACTTAATATTAAGCTTCTAATCACCTTAACAAATAAAATTAATAGTAAGCTATCACTTATTTTTAAAACTACATCATTAAAGCTTTTGAAAAGGATCAGTCTTTAAAAGGCACTTGTAAATCCAGATCAAGATGGAAGAAGGATTTCAGTCTCACAAAGCAAAAGGTAATCAACTAAAAGGTTTGTCATTTGATTACTAAGTTCAATTATCTGAACAGTAACTGAAACCAGAATTAATTCTGAAAAAGAAAAAGCAGTTTCAGGACAGTGTTTCACTGTCTGTAGTTTCAAAAGGTCCTAACTCCTAAGTAGGCTATAACTTCTAAATAATTCTATAAAAAGTCTTAATAATAATAGTACAACTATATGGAAAGTTTGCAAAATGTTTTGACATTTTAGAAAAGATCCTCATACTCAAAAAAAAAAAGTTAGGAGTTATTGCAATACAGAATCGAACACAGACCAAAAGCTATTACTTTACCTTTAAGTTAGTTCAGGAACTTTTCAAAGATCTTTACATGTATATGCAACAAAACACTTTTAACGTCAGTGCTTGTTCTTCCATTGAACTTATTGCAGAAGGAGAAAGACAATAACTCCTCACTTATATGTTAACTTCAAGTATCTAGAACTTCATTGAAAGTCAGTAAGTAAGCAAAAAACATCTACAAGCAGTCCTTAGGCAAAGTGCTCAATGCCTTCAGACCTCACTTTCCTCATCTTTAAAGCAAAAGGGTTGGACAACATGATCTCTGAGGTCCATTTTCCCTCTGAGATCTACAAATAATTATGGAAAAACAGATATTAATAAGTCCATGCACCAAAGTTTATTTGCTTTACTTAGAGAAGAACTTCTGGGCCGCCATTTACATATATGTGTGTGTGTATATGTATAGTGTGTATATGTATACAAACATACATATGCACACACATTTTTTAAGTTGTATACACTTTTCTAAAGAGATTGGTTATCTGGTTTTCAGGGTTATCACAAACTAAATACAGTTACAGGAAAGTAGCAAGAAAAAATTGATAGGTAAGAGCAAAAGAGGAGAGAAAAATATATAAATAGCTGACTATAGACTTAAAGAAACTAAGGCTATTCTGAGGTTATTCAGTGTAGGACTATTCAACAAATAGTCTTACACAACTTTATAACCCCTATATCACAATATAACACAATAACTAATGATCATGATGATGACCCTGAATCAGTAAGGGGCAAACTATGTTATAGAAGCTATTTACAAAGACAGAAAAGTATATCATGTATTTTTTTTTAAAGGAAATTGGGGTTAAGTGACTTGCCCAGGGTCACACAGCTAGTTAAGTGTCAAGTGTTTGGTCTGAGGCCAGATTTGAACTCAGGTCCTCCTGACTTCAGGACCGGTGCTCTATCCACTGCGCCACCTAGCTGCCCCTATCATGTATTTTCAAAAACTTGCCATTTTTTTCTTTTCTTCTTTTTTTTTTTTTTTTTGCATGAGGCAATTGGGGTTAAGCAACTTGCTCAGGGTCACACAGCTAGCGAGAAAGCTTGCCATTTTTTTTGGAAAGGCTCCAGTAAAAAGTCTGGATGCTACGGTGAATGCATATATGTGTATATGTATGTGTGTGTGTATATATATATATATATATATATATATACACATATACACACACACACACACAAAAGCTCACTTATAAAGCTAATATTTCCATTTCCATTGAACTTATTGAGGAAGGGGCTAGATAATAACACCTCACTTATCTGGTAATATGAAAGAATCATTTCTGTGAAACATTTTGTTCCCCAAAATTGCCAAATAACAGAATTATTACTTCACATAGTTACAATGTAAAAAATAAACAGATCTAAAACATGTGATTGATGGTAGCAGTACATGAAATCTGGCTAACAGAGAAAGATGATTTTGGAATACATTCTCCCGAATTCCAAATTCACCACAGAAAAGTATAAAGTGGATGACAAATCTGCAACTAAAGATGCACATTCTGTCATACCATTATGCATTCACGTTCCAATATGCACCACAAGTCAAGAGCTTTTATGTCTAAGAATGCTCAGCCCCAGAACAGAAAAAATCACACCTAACAAATCATATGGCTTTAGAACATTTGATATTTAAATAATGACAACTTATAAAGTAATTTAATCAGAGAAATGTGTTCATAGTAATGTGACATTTTAAACAAAAATGACTAGTTAGGGAAAGACGGTTCTCTAACAAAAACAAATCAAAAAGATTAGCTTTGGAGGTTTCAGTATTTTGTATATGAATACCATTCAATATCATAGAATTTGTACACAATAACAAAAATAGCATAAATGACACTTTAAGGCTTAAACAGTAAATGTATCTCGTATCACATATATGAGAAATTCACCAAAGTTAAAATAAGACATAGTCTACAAAGATATGTTCACACTACAATGCTAAATAGTACAATCCTAGACAAAAGAGAAATCTTTGAGCAATTTGCTGAAATATTCCCCCCAAAACCTCAAGAATATCACAAAATGTTCAATTTTCAAAAGGCTATATGATACTCTCACTTAAGAAAATGTAGTCCATTAAACATTTTTGTTGCGATGCAGTCATTTTTCAGTCATGTCTGACTCTCTGTGACCCCATTTGGGGTTTTCTTGGTAAAGATACTGGAGTGGTTTGCCATTTCCTTCTCCAGCTCATTTTACAGATGAGGAACTCAGGCAAACAAAGTTAAGTTATTTGCCCAGACACAGTAAGTGTCTGAAGTCAGCTTTGAACTGATGAAGATGAGTCTTTCTGATTCTGGGCCTGGCACTCTATCCACTGTGCCACCTAGCTGCCCCTTCTACTATACGTAAATTATTACTATTATTATGCTTATTAATACTGTTTGTTAAATTTTCAAAAATAAAAGATATTTCTTTAGTGAAATAATCTGTGTCAGTAATTAAATGTAATGGCATTTACATTAGCTGTACAGGTAATTATACCACTACACTGTTAATTAATGGTAAGACAATACAATTTGGCTTGCTGAGTATTTTACTACTGAAAATTCTTATAAATAAAGAATTAGCTTTGACTTAGGAATTCATTTCCCTAACAAATAAAGTTGGCAGAACAAATATGTTCAGACAGTCCTCACTTTTCTCTGCCTTGTACTTTCCTGATGTGTTCATTCAACAGTATTTCACTTTTTTGCCAACTTCATCCATTCATTTATCAGCTTTAGGATCTGACTATCCAAAGTATTCCCTTTTCACCCTACATAAACTTGCCTTTCTCATGCAGAGAACCATCTACTTATGACAGCAGGTAGCTATTACTCATATATTACTCATATACTCATTACTCATAAAAATGTTATGTACTTCTTCCTTCTGTTTCAGACTGTTTTCCAGGAAAGCACTATAGCAAAAAAAAAAAAAAAAGCAGCGATTGCCTGTAATTACCTAGAGGATATTTTAGGAGGATGTACAAATGAAAGAAAATTACACCTTTTCAGAGTTGCTCTTACTTTGCACATACTGTCCGTTTCATTAAATTTCTGGCAATATCTTCTGAAGGAATGCTAAGAATCCAAAATGGAGACTGAAACAGAAATAATAAAAACAGTAAGATAATTTGGCTGTATGTGGCCCTAAGTTTTGGTACAGAAGAAGATAAAGAGAGTTCTAATTTGCCTCTTTTATGAGGAAAACCCAAAATCCTACAACCAACACCCAAACCTGACCTTTCTATAAAGACCAACTGAATACAATAGGAGAGCATTGGCAAACCAGCCCAAATAATGTTAAAGATTTCATTAAGATTCTTTCTCATTTACCCTTTATGCAGAAGCATCCATTTCTTAAAGACTGAATTGCAAACAATACCCTGGAATATAAATTACCTCTTGAATTATCCTACATGGAAATTAAGATAATAATAAGCCACATTTATTATCAGTGTTTGCAAAGCACTTAATAGTCTTCGAGAGAGCTTAAGGCTCTTGCCCAAGGGGATGTAACCAACAAATTTTTGAGGCAGAATTTGAAAACCAGGTGTCCCTCACTCCAACTGCAGCATTCCATACCATGCTACCTCTCCGAAGAGTATTTAAATGACATATCATTTGCCATTTTCTTATCCTTACAATTTTACTTTGGACTTTGCTACATTTAATTTCCCTTAAAGCACTGATCTTCCAATAATATCCTCTCTTCACCGGGGCCTGGAGTTGGCCCTGGGTTCTAGAAGAGCATGCCAGTAGAATGCACACTCCAGCAAGTCTAATCAACTTGAAAAAGTTTTGAGAATGGAACTGGTGGCAGAGTTTACTTCTGTCACTGAAGGATTGTCCTAGGTAAGTTCACAGAGACTGCCCCGAGCCACAGCATCTCACATAAATACTGGTGACAAATGCTTGGAAAACCTTTAATGTGCAATGGTACAAGAAATCCCTACAAATTATGGATCCATGAAATGTTACAGTAAAGTAGGAAGTCATTAAATATTTGCTGTTGTTCAGTCACATCCAACTCTCTGTGATCTCATCTGGGATCTTCTTGGCAGAGATACTAGAGCAGTTTGCCATTTCCTTCTCTAGCTCATTTTATAGATAAGGAAACAGGCAAACAGGGTTAAGTGACTTGCCCAGGATCACACAGCTACTGTGTGTATTATCACTTTACTTTCTTGAATAATGGCATACATTAAATTTAAAAATAAAATGCAAAAAGAAGTTTGCAGTCTAGTAGTTAATAATATTCATTCTAGTTCTTTAAAATCATAGTTAATCAATATTAGATAGAATTATCTTCAAAAGAAAGACGCTGTGTAAGAATTAAAGTCTTCTATAAGAAATGGAAAATTAAGTGAAAATAAGTCCAAGAGTAAAAAGAGAAGACTTTTTTTTAAAAAGGTCTTTACCAAGAGTTCTTAATCTGGGGTCCATAATCTTGTGTTGTTTCTTTTTAATTATTTTGATAAATGCATTTCAATATAATTAGTCTCATTGGTAATCCTATATATTTTGAGAATTCAAGTAAAAAAAAATATTCTGAGAAGGGATCCATAGGTTTCATTAGATTGCCAAAGGGGTCCAGGACACAAAAAAGTTTAAGAACCCCTGGTCTATACTAAGTAGGACACTTTTTCAAAATATGCTTTATCTTCTAAAAACACCTAAGATTTTAAAATGCTCTCACAAATATAAAATGTTCCAAAGAAAACTTAGTTTCTTCCAGTAAAAAGCTAGCATTGATATATACTGTGCACAGTCTTGTGAATAAGATAAACTCTCAACTTACATTTCCATGGATTTCCTGATGGCTGCTGAATCGACCTCCAAAAAGCGAAAGTAAAGACTTTATTTCCTGTTGTGAAAATTATAGGGGAAATTCAATTTATTCTTCATATTAAACCTGTTACAATTTCAATTACTACTTCTAAAGATTATGAAGAATTTCAATGTTTTTCCTCTAAAAATATAACCAGAATCTTGCAATACACATAGCAAATATATGTCTATGTGTGTATATACATAGATAGATAGATATAGATATGTAGTACAACAGTTTGATGAGGGAATTATGGGAATTAAATGAACCACACTGACTCTATCTTGTGAATCAATTCTGGATCTAGCTCAGTTCCCTTTCTATTCAGTTAAGGGGCTAGTCCAATTTTTGTCTTATAAGAAAACTTTATTAAGTTATGGGAATTGCATTATTTGTGTGGCTGGGAAGCAGGACCACATCCACCTGCTACTCAAGAGATCCTTAAGTAAGGACCAAGGTGATGCTGACCCGAAACCCAAGTCAGATCCAAAGATTAATATGAGGAGTTTTCTCACAACTATACATCTCAAGCAACCCATATGTCTTATCTGTAAACGGGCCCTGGACTAGCCAACCAGTTACTGTTTCCATGTTTCTTTGATTGAATATAGGCACTTTGAGGAAGCGAAACACCTCTTTTTCTTATTTTCTGGGAATTGCACCTGTTTGGTCTCTCCTTCCCAACATGGAAAACCCCTAATCTTTCTTCCAATTAGAAATCAAATTACCTAATAGTATATCCTGTTTTGCATCCTGTTTATTGTTATCCTTTAATGCATAAAATCTGTCTCCTCCTGCATTTGGGGTCCAATGCTAACCTGAGGAAGGCCTGGTCCCAATTTCTTAGAAACTGGCATGTATTGCTTAATAAAGTGAAATGCTCCAAAGATCAAATCTGTTTCCTCAGTCAATTATTCTTTCACAAGCCACAGTGAAATTTAGTGTGGCATGTGGATAGAACTGCCCTTGGAGTCAGGAATGCCAGGTTCAAGTGCCACCTCTGACACAGATGGGCTTGTGTTACCATGGACAAGTTTTTAATCTCTCAGTGACTCAGGAAGCTTATGAATATTACAAATTGCAGATACATTGCTGATTAACATTAGAAAAAGGAATTTCTACACCAGGAGTTCCTAATGAGTGAGATTGGTGAAGACCTCTCATAAAATCTAAACTTAAATGAGTAAAATAAGGTAAAGACCCGTAATAATAATATATGTGTATCCAGGTCAGGAAGGTTGTAAATAGCCCGGATAAATATGTTCAAATTGTTGCAAAGACAAGTATAACCGCAAATTGTTCCAGGAACTGAAATGAATAAATAGGATATACCAAGAGGATACTTGAAGGGGGTGGGCAGGTACAACCAGTGTAACGATTCTGTAATTTCCACTGCTGTTGCTGGGGTAGTTTTGCCACCTTTAGACTGCGCCCTCTGAAGGCCAGCCAATGGGATAAGAGGTAAGGGTTAGGCAGGGGTTGCGGTTAGAACCTATAAAAATGCTTGTTTGGCCAACACCACCCCGGTCTTGCATTGAACTACCTTTAGGTGCCAGTCGCCCTTTCTCACGAGATCGGAATAAAATCCTTTCTACTTTCTACCTGGAGAAGCCTCTGAATTAATCTGGGTAAGGGTCGTAGCTGTCCCACACACCAACAACAATGAAATTACACATTTAGAGAAAACAAAAATAATGGGAGATAATGTAACGATTGGGCAAAATGCTTAACCGAAGTAACCATCACCAGCACTCAATTTCTTCACTCTTACTCCAGGGCTTCTTTGTAATTGGAAAAAAAAATATATGCAGTCAAGATGATTTCACTCAATATATATAATATGTATATGTATACATAAACACACACATACACACACACATATATGTAAAACAATAATAATAACAATAACAGCTAACATTTATATAGTGCCAGGCACTATGCTAAGCATTTTACAATTATTATCTCATTTGATCTTCACAACAAGCCTGGAAGGTAGGTACTATTATTTTCCCCATTTTACAGATGAGGAAAATGAAGCTAACAGAGGTTAAGTGACTTGCCCAAGTTCACACAACTAGTAAGTACCTGAGGCTAGATTTGAACTCAGGTCTTTCTGGGTCCAAATCCAGAGCTCTAGCCATTGTACCCCCTAGCTATACAACTTAAGATGATCCTTACTCTAACTCTACCTTAACCACTCCTCATCTCATTCCAGAGAGCAACTACTGTAAATGTTCTGACAAACTCACCTCCCTAAACCCTTTAGAGCAGATGACTGTGCATATTTCTTTGAGAAGGTGGAAGTCATTTGGTTTATACTCCATCAATTCAGTTCAACCCAACAAACATTTACAAATCTCCTATTATGACCAATGATAAAGCATGCTACCCACATCCTGACAAAGTGGTGATGTACCCAAGATGCAAAATAAAGTACATATTTTCAGACTTGGCCAATGAGGGAATTTGTTTTGCTGGACTCTTCATATTTGTAACAATAATTTATTTTGTATATGGGGAATGGGAGAGAGAAGACTAGAGTAGGCCAAAAAGTAAAATAAAAATAAAAATCAACTGATCAGAGTGGGGGAGTGTGACTAAGCCCGTGACCAGCCTATGCAATTTCTGTTTGGGTGAAATAGGGAGATTCAGTCTTTAAAAAAAATAAATAAATAAAGAATTCCCAGAAGTGAAGGCCAGAAAGAATCACAAACAAGCAGAACTCTGAAAGTTACACACTGAATTTATTATAAATTTTCAAAAAAAAGAAAACTGTACAAAACAGAGATTCACAGTTTCATGTGCCATCCCTTTTTCCTACTGTACTGTGTAATTTCCTAGTATGCAGGAAATTATCATTTTATTCAATATCTAAGTTCAGAACATTTTTAAAGATGCTATCTAAAACACTATGTTAGGTACCAGGGATATAAAAAAGGCAACATTCCCAGGCCTAAATTCTTCTAGAGAATATACTGTATATACAAATGACATGACACAAATGCTGATGAGAAGACAAGGTAAAAGACTGGATGCCTCATCTAAGGAACAGCAATTAAGCCACTTTAGCCAGAGAATAGAGTGCATGGAGGAGAGTAATAAAAAACAAATCTAGTTAAGTCAGACAGTGATTTTTATTATTAATTATTAGTTATATAAATCACTTTCCTAAATTGAACCATCTTTACATTTTCAAACTGGGAGCTCAAGTGCCCACACTGGGACCCTGGGTTTGCGATTAGTGAGCATTCTCTTTACCGTACCCAGCCCCAGACCTACCTTGCCATGTCCCAGCCACATCTAAGCTGAGCTGCTGCCATGCTCCTCCTTCCCCTACTTCCACCTCTAACTCTAAGAAAAGTAATCAAATTACACTACCAATTCTAAAAAGGATTTGCTCTAAGGGCTCAATCACCATTTTACTTACTTCCAAGTCCAAAACACTCTTCCATTCTTCCTGGTCCAACACTCCTCTATGCATACTAACTTCCCCTATCAGAATGTTAGTATTTCAAAGGCATGGACTGTCCAGACCAGGAGTGGGGAACTTGTAGTTCAAGGGCCACACTTGAGGCCCTAGAGGGCCACATGTGGCCTCAAAGCCGCAAGTTCCCCACCCCTGGTCCAGATTATTTGTATCAGATTCTCCAGCTCTTAATGTGCCTGCTGGCCCATGATGAACACTATCCATTCTCTCATTCCTAGTATGATTCCACCCTGGTCATAGTGAAAAATTTGTAATGCTGTGCTATAGTCATTTTGCCAATATTTAATTTAATATTGTGTATCAATATTTATTAGTATCACTGGTCTCTGCTTTCTCTGTTCAAAACCACACTGAACTCATAAATGAATCAAATAAAAGATGCCTTTCTTCCCCATTTCTTAAATAAAGCTCTTTATCCTGGAAGTTTCAATACATCCTTGGATGTCTCACATTGGAAGTACCTTCTTTTCCAGCATCCTCTCCCTCTGATTGGCTGGTTCCTCCTAGAACCCCCATTTTAATGAGGAGGCCCAGACATCTCCAAGAGGCAGATATCTAAACATTGTCTTCAACTCCTCTCCTCCCCTACCCTTTTAAATATTTTTATTGTGCTTTTTTCTCTCATTAGAATGTAAGCTCCTGAGGGTAGGCCCTGTCTTTTTGACTGTTTAGCATAATGCCTGTTGCCAGTTAGTAGAAGCTTAATAAATTATTGTTGATGACTTTAGGGAACAAGGATATATATATTTTTAATGTTCAACAGAATTCACTTTAAAATTTATCTAAGCAAGGAATTTTTAACCCCTTTTGAAGTTCATTTGTTGCTTGTTCAATTTCTGAAATTGAGCTGTTTAGATTCTTTGTTTCCTACATGTTTTTTTTAATAGGAGTATATCATATATTTGCAAATGTTCATCCATTTCAATTAAATCTTTGCTTTTGTTGGAATACAATTGCCTCTAATAGTTTCTGAAAATATATTTCCTCTTAGAACCAGAACGTGGCCTGTTTTAAATGCCATACTGACAGACCTGCATTTTATGCGAGAGACAATCCTAGGACTCATTAAAGATTTTTTAAGAAGGAGAGTGAAGTAGTCATATTTATATCTAAAGATTAATTCTGGTACAGATATAGAGAATTGGAAGGTAGAGAAATTGGAAGCAAAGAGTCTGATTAGGAAGCTATTAGAATAATCCAGGCAAGTGATGATCAGACACTGAACTAGGGCAGTAGCTGGATTAGTTTAAAAAAAAAAAAAGATAAGTGATGAGTGATATGGTAGAAGTAAAACCAATGACATTTGGCAACTGGTTAGATTGAAAGGCTGAGTATATGTCTTCTTCTTCTATAAACTGAGAGAAGGAAATGTCCCTTGCATATAAAAGGCAAATATTTATTGAAATCAACTTTTCATTGTGTTGATAATCACTGTGAGAAGAAATGAGGTCCCACCTGGCCCTCCTACAAACTGCCACATTCAAAACCTCAGGGTCATCCTGACTCTTCCCTCTCCCTCAGCCCCCATTCCCAATACTTTTGCCTGGCATTCAAGGTTCTCTATGATCTTATGCACCCTATCTTCCTCATCCTCTACCTTCCACACATTCTAGCAAAAATTAAGTACCCAAACACATACTTCCCTCCATGCTTTGATACCTTGACTCATACTGTTCCCTATTCGTAGAATGCTCTCTCTGCCCAGTTCACCTACAGAATTCCTGAACAAATATTAAATCTCAATTCAAATGTTAATTTTTCCACAAAGAGGACCAAAAGCTAGGATTAAAACACAGGTCTTCTGATACCAAATGTAACACCATTTTCCCCACACCATGTGACTACTTGCTGGTCCCCCCCCGAAGAATCCAGAAGCCTTGCAGACCTCAATTGGATAATAAGGTGTGTTGTCTTTTTGCAATATGTATCTGAGACATAATGTATAACCAATGCTTATCAAATTCACCAAGTAGGCCAACTACCACTTCTACAGATACACGTCAATAAGACAAACACCTATGATGTCATCAGGGCAGGATCTCCCAATGTGAAAATTTCCTCCACTGATCCAGATCAAAACCCAGCTATAATTTGCAGTCTTAGGCAACTGTCTACACAAGTTGCCTGAAACTTTAAAGAGGAAAATAGATTTGCCCATGGTAAAAACTTGTAGATGTAATAAGTGGCATTTAAACCTGTGTTTTCTGACTTCACATTCAGCCCTCTGTCTATTATGCCTAGCTGTCTCTCCACCGCTGATGAAGTGAGAATAATACCAGCCAAAGAAGCCTAGATTGTAGCTTTCATGAATGAATCCCAGGTTGGTTGGGATTGGAAACTAGATGACATTCCTCTAAATGAATAAGTGGCGTTTTCATCTTATCTTCAGGCAATGACATGGTATATAAGAAGTGAAAAACTAGCTATATGGACAGTGCGACTATGAGTAAAATCCATCTATAAACTGAAAGGTGAGTATTTCCTTTGCTCTCTCTGAACATACCATTCTATTGCCCTGGAGGTCACCTCTCTTTTATTCCAGTCTTTGATTTAAAGTCCTTTTCCTCTCCAAGGACAACCATTTTACATGACCTCTGGATCCCATTCCCTCCTACCTTCTCCGACAGATTGCCACTATCATTCCCCTTCACTCTATCCTTCAATCTTCTCTAATGCTTCCTTCCCTGTTACCTATACACAACCAAGTCTTCCCCAGTATTAAAGACTCTCTCTCACCAGATCCTACCATCACCAACAGCTATTGTCCTATAGCTATCCTTTTTTTCTCAATTAAACTCCTTGAAATAGCTATTTATTCTTGTCATTGTCTTCTGAACACTACAATCTAGGCTCCAAAGTCAACCTTTTACTACCTTGGTGTCACCCTGAATTCCTCTCTCTCACCTCACATATTCAATCAGTTGCCAAATTTTTTCTATCTCCATACCACCTCTCTCATACTCAAAAAGTCACCACACCTGCTTAGGCCTTCAGCCCCTCTCTCCTACTGTCTTCTCACTGGTACCCTCCCTACTCTAATCCATCCTCCACAAAGCTGTGAAAGTAATTCTTTTAACCTGCCAATCTGACCATATCTGTCTCTGACTCTGTCTCTCTCAGCTTCAGTGGCTACATATTACCTTTAGGACCACATATGAACTCCTGTTGGGCATTTAAAATTTTGACTCTTTCTTTCCTGGCCCCATCCTACCTTTCCAGCCTTCCTAAACATTACTCTTCATCATACACTCTATAGTCTAGCCATAGTGGCTTTCTAGATCTTACACAAAATGCTTCATTTCCCCTCTCTCCATGACTTTGCACAAGCTGTCCTCCAGGCCTGGAATACTTTCCTTCCTCACCTCATGTCTTGCAATACTTGGCTGGCTTCAACACTCAGCTCGAGTGCCATCCTCTGCACAAGGCTTTTTCTGGGTCACTTAGCTGCTAGTACTTTCTTCCTCTAGGTTCTTCTGTTTCTGCTATCTGTTCTGTGTATACCTACATAAGAGCATCATGTCTTCTGCTTAGATTGTTAACTCCTTTGAGGGTTGAAACTGTTTGTCAGGACCATCTTGGGATTCTATATTCAAAATGGCTTTGACATTGATCTCTTCCCTTTCAATTCTCACAATCTGCACAACTGGCTAGGAGTTCATCCTAACCAAGAAGTTCAGGGCTTTATTACCTACCAAAGGAACATCACAAGTATTGTCAATGTGTTGCCCCATTAGAAAGAGTACTGGATTTAGAGCCAA
The DNA here is from genome assembly GCF_900497805.2 of Vombatus ursinus. Taxonomy (NCBI): domain Eukaryota; kingdom Metazoa; phylum Chordata; class Mammalia; order Diprotodontia; family Vombatidae; genus Vombatus; species Vombatus ursinus. Next base: position 17,570,753 of record NW_020946557.1, on the reverse strand, counting down.
CGAATAGAGTTCAAATTCTGGCTCTACTACTTACTATGTGGCCCTGCTATCTGTAAGTGACCCTGGGCAAGTCACTTCCCTTGTCGGTTTCCTCATCAGTAAAATGATCAGATTGAACATTGGAAAATGATCTTCCAAGCCCCTTCTACCCTTAATTCTACACACTGTAGCTATGCCTGAAAAAGGAGGGCCTGGCATAATTAGAATACTGGAAATCTGAAGAAGACTCAGGTGCTCTAGCTCTACTAGACTGTGTGCAATCTTAGGTGAACCCAACCTTTCTAGAACTCAGTTTTCTCCATTAGGTTGTGAGGCTCAAAAGAGATAATGGATCTTTGAGCTCTATGAAAATGCAAATTATCCACCAGTAGCCTAGCCTCTAGGGTACAGGTTCATAGATTAAGAACTGGAAGGGACTCTGGAGCTCAACAACTCCACTACACTAGGTGGCGCAGTAAACAGAACGCCAGGCCTGGAATAAGGAAAACTTGAGTTCAAATCCAACCCTGGGCACTTAGTAGCTGTGTGACTCGGACAAGTCATTTAAGCCTGTTTGCCTCAGTTTCATCTGTAAAATGAACTGGAAATGGCAAATCACTCCAGTATCTTTGCCAAGAAAACCCCAAATAAGGTCGAGAAGAGTCAACAAGACCTAACAGCAACAAATACACTGCTTTAAGGTTTGCAAAGCTCTTTTCACATTATTTCATTTAATCCTCACAACCACCTAGGGAGGTTAGGTGCTACTATTCTCCCTTTTTTTTTTTTTCTTTTTTACAGATGAGAAAACTAGGGCTTAGGGTGATTAAGTGACATAGCTGGTGATCGTCTGAAACAGAATTTAAACTCAGCTTTTCTTGATGCAAGTCCCAACGCTCGTTCCACCCACCTGTCCCAATGCATTTTATAATTGAGGAAACTGAGGCTTAAAGAGGTGAGGCCATTCGACTTAATTAATGTCAGGGCTGGGAAATGAACTACAAATCCAGCCTTCTTTCCACGTGGCCTCCCATCTCTGCATCTCTCTTAGTACCAAGCACCGTTACCATACACACAGTAAGAGCTTAATAAATGCTTAACAGACGAAACGAAAGTAAGGAATGGTGGATGGACTTGGAACTGTTTCCCTAACAGCCCCGGGACCTGGCCCTGGGGGTGGAAATAAGGGGCCCCTCAGTTTTGGCTGGAAACACGTGCGGGGGCAGGGCACTGTGCCTTAAATTAAGCCGCCGGAGACAGGCGGGGGTAAAAAGGCGGCACTCTCAGAGCGGCACGCGCACGCGCGTTCCCTCTTCCTCCCCATCTCCCCCGTCCGCCACCCCACGAGCCCCGCCCCCGCGACCACCCTCCGAATGATGAGGCTGCGCGCGCCGTCCCTCCTCTCTAACCTCCCACTCTCAAACAACACGAGGAGGAAGCGCGGCACTGACCGGCAGCCGGAACTCCAGGTGCTCCTGCGCCAACAGCAGCAAGTATCGGTTCAGCGTGCTGGGAAGCGCCATGTTCCGCCGCCGCCGCAGCCTCCTCCTCAGGCGGCTCTGTGCGCATGTGCGGAGCGGGGCTTGGGCGTGGTCGTGGGATCCGAGGCCACGCCTTCTGTTGGGGTGAGGAAGAAACTGTCCTGGGAGGCTGAGCCTAGAGTATATTACAGTAGCACCCACTTCTCCTCATTTTAACAAACACTTATGTTTAAAAGCTTTTTAGTGTTTTCTTATCTCCTGGATTTATCCCGCATCCCTCTCCCCTCCTCGCAGAAAGCCATTCCTTAATGGTAAAGAATTTTTAAAAATCAGCTAAACCAATGAATCTGTATTTTTCTGCAGTGTCCCATACCCATGGACCACCCTCCTTGCAAAAGGAAGGGGGGAGGCATCTTCTTATCTCTCTTTTTGGGGGAGGGTGAACTTTCAACCAGAATTAATTAAAGTCAAAGTGTATTGAAGCCCACTGAAGCCAATTGTTAATTTTTCAGGGTGAGCATTTATACCTGGTATTGTGCAGTCCTACAAATAAGAACCTGATTGTCTAGATTTTAAAAAGTGTTAATAATGCAGATTAAAAGTGTTTGTGCATACATTTCCCCCCCACCTCACAGCCCTCCATAAACATTTACCAGCGTGCTCCTATTTTGCTCTATAAATATTGCCTAAGCTTAGCAGGAGTGCTGAAGTGATGTCATCACCAGACTAGAGGCCTGGTGGCTACAGCTTAATAATCATCATCATAATAATAGTGAATTGCACTTATAGAGCACTTTAAGATTTGCAGAGTGTTTTATATACATTATCTCATTTGAGCTTCACAACACTACTGATTAAGCCTATAAAATACCAAGCACTCTGCTAGGTGATGAGGTACAGAAGGAAAAAACAACAGTCCTTGAGTTCAAGAAGCTTAGTCTGGGGAAAGGAGGGAGGAGGGAAGACAGTACTTGTACATGGATAGGGAAGATAGGAATGGTCAAATAAATTTGCTCTGCACTCAGTTAATTATTTAGATAATGTCTCAGGCAAGGAGAGGAGTGGACACAAGAAGTGAATGACTAAAGCTACTTACTACTTAAGTGACATTAGGAAAGTTATTAAAATGAGGGTGCTGGATTAGCTAATAACTAAGGTCCCATCCAGCTCTCATCTTATGCTTCTATGGTGATGACAAGAAATGGGGAAATTGGGAAGGAGAACCAGTTTGAGGTTTGGAACATGTGAAGTTTGAGGTGACCACAGGACATGGAGCTGAGTTAGGCAAGAGGTCAGGATCTTCTCCTTTCCTATGGCTTCAGGTGCTTTGGGGAGAGTGTTAGGTCTAGAGTCAGAAGACTTCGGTTCAAATCCTAATACATGTGTGACTTTGGGCAAATCATTCAATCTCTCTGGGTTTCAGTTACTTCAGTAATGTGGTGGGGCAGGAGTAAACTACATGAACCAAGGTCCCTTCCAGCTCTGAAATCTATGATCCTATGACTTTTATGTGAATGACTACCAAACCTATGTTTCTAATTATAACTTCTCTCTAATGCTCTGATCCCAAATTTCTGCCTACTGATATCTCCATTCAACATGCATGAAACAACATTTCATCTCCCTCACCTCTCTCCACCCTTAAACCAGTTCCTCCCAACTTCCCTATTTCTACTGTAACCACTAGTCATTTTTAACTCATCCTGTAAGGGTCCCAGCATTTCAGGCATTCCAGTGTCTTGGGTAAACTAACAATATTGAGACAAAATAATCAAGGATTAAAAATGAATTTTAAAAAGAACTAGGCAAAATCAATCTGCAATTTGCCAAGCAAATAGAATGTAATCTGCAATGTATATTTTCACCCCTTTGCAGTAAATCTTGTTCCTTTAATAGATACAAAGAATTATACAGTGTTAGAGCTGGAAGGAACTTTAGACATAATCTAGGATCTACTCCCTCACTTTACAGATAAGAAAATTGTCTACTCTGTAGTGATTAATTGTGCAACCAAAGAGCTAAATTGTTTGCTTAGACATAGAAAGAAAACAAAGGAGTCTACAAAATATATACTAAACTACCAAATGAACTAATTGTCATAATAGTTATTAATAAAGGACTTCATAATTAACAGAAATATGAGGATGTTTATAAACTGAAATTTTGCATTCCTGGTATCTGGCCCACAGTAGACACTTAATAAATATTTGTTGATTGATTAATCAATGAGCAAGACCAGAGAAAGAAACAAGTTTAACCTAATAAAGACCAAACATTAAGAACTTACTCCCATCTTCTGTATTTCTTTATTGTGTGGTTAATTTTACTTTTACAGCTAAAAATCTTGATGCATATTAATAACTGACATGATAATCTGTTAAATACAATAGCTCAAAAACAGTTGGTCTTTGACCTTAAGGAACTCCTTAATATATCCCTTAATAATATATCCCCTACCCCCTTTACAGAGATCTCCAAAGATACCAAACCTAAGAATTTATTTCATTTGTCTAAGACAGGAGTTCTTAACCTGGATAGATTTTGGAAGGTCCATGAACTTGGATGGGAAAAAAATACTGTATATATTTATTTTCACTAAGCTTTCACTGAAATTTAGCATTTCCTTCATTTTTTCAAAATAAAATGTTATTCTGAAAAGAGGTCCTTTGGTTTCACCAGATTCACGAAGCAGTTTTTTGTCCTGCTTAAGAGGCATTTTACATTTCATCTTGGCTCTGCACTGTACAAATAATTCCCTCCAAGTCCGGGTCATCTAACGATCCATGCCTCCTCTGTAACTCCTCTTAAAAGTGGTCATCCTATCCAATCTTAGAGCTCCTGCTACTGCTATTCAGCTCTAATGAAGGAACCCAGAAGTTCCAGCTTCCTAAACTCATGAGACTGCTTCCAAGACTGGAAATTGCCATCTGAAAATCACTGTTTGGTCACCTATGCTCAGGAAAGAAATCAAGCAGAAAAGATAGTCAGGGATGTTCATCTCACCTAGCCAAGTTCCTACTTTAGCTGCCCTGAACTTGCAGATGATAAGCTGCTGGGGTGGAGGGAAGGGCAGTCACCCTCCCCACTTCTACTCCCCTTCCATCCTCCTCTCTCAAGAAGCCTAAGGAAAGAGAGCCTCTTGACAAAGGCTGAGACTGTTTGGAGAAGTGCTAGAGGAATGGACATTAATGCCTACTGTAATATGCATGAACATCATACTGTTTTCCTACTTTAAAAAAAATGTTATGGGGGAGGATGGAGTGTTTTTAGTGATATATATTTATCTTATCAACCAATCAACAAGCATTTATTAAGTATCAGGCATTGTACAGGAACTGGAGACCCAAATACGATGAAGCGTTCCTCCTCTCAAGGAATTTACATTCTAATAAAGGAGATAACAAGTATATTTATAAGTGCATACAGGATAAATATAAAGATAATAAATACAAGTAAATACAAAAGTTAAGGTAGTTTGAGAGAGAGGACACCGGCAGTTAGGAGAGGAAGGGAAATCAGAGAAGGTTTTGTATAGAAGTTGGTGCTTGAGCTGCCTAATGAAGGAAGAGGGATTCTGTGAAGCAGAGAGAAAGGGGTGCATCCCAGGCATCAAGGATAGCCAATAGAAAGGCACTGAGATAAGAGATAGAGTAAGGCACTGAAGAAACCAAGAAGGCCAGTTTGTTTGGATCCCAAAGTTCAGGAGAGATAGTAAGGTACAATGAGGCTAGAAAGATAGATTGGGGCAAGGTTGTTTGAAAGCCAAAGAGCAGAGTTTACATTTTATCCTAGAGGTGATAGGGAACCTTACTGAGTAAGAGGAATTACATGGTCAATTTAGCACTTGAGGAAAATTCCTCTGGCAGCTATGTGGAAGATGGCTTGAAACAGATAAAGACTTGAGGCAGAAGAAATCAATTAGGAGGTTGCTGAAATAATATAGGTGAGGAGGACCTAAGCTATGGTAGTGACTGTGTAAGTAGAGAAGACTCAGACGTGAGAGATATTGGAGAGATAGAAATAGTTAGATTTGACAGCTTCTTGGAATATAAGGCAAGGGAGAGTAAGGAGTCAGGAATAACCTCTGGATTATGAACCTGAATCACTGCGGGGGAAAATGGTGGTGCCTTCAACAGAAATAGGGAAATTTTTAAAAGGGGTGGAGGGGAGATAAATAATGACCTCTCTTTTGGACATGTTTAGTTTGAGATGTCTGTGGAACATCCTTTTTAAATGTCCAATAGGCAGTGATGTAGGACTTAAGCTCAGAGGAGGGTTGGGAACTATATATGTATACACATATATACATGCACACATACATACATATACAAATATATTATGTATACATATTTGACTGGCTATCCTCTGCAAAGAGATAATTAAAGCCATTAACAATAAATACTTGATTTGGTGTTCCAGCTGAGTTCTAGTGCCAGCACAAGCTCTATAACCTTGGATAAATCATTTCACTAGAACGAATAATTTCCTCTTCTGTAAAATACTGGACTTAGGCTTAATAAAAGGATTTGTTCAGTAAAACTTGAACTCAGTTAAAATGCTGCACCCAAGGACCTAGAAGGCCACATGTGGCCTCGAGGCCGAATGTTCCCCACCCCTGGGCTAGAAGATGACCTCTAAGGTTCTTTCCAACTCTGAAATTCTATGATGCTTCAATATAACAAAAAAAAATTCAAGGTAAAAGAAGCTCTATTTTTGCTTATGAATCCTCTTTTACAATCTTCCCCTCTCAAATTCTGCATTACCCCTCTCCCGACTCCTCTCTCATGTTATCTTTTATACTCTTTGTTACAGTCTAAACTACAAACACCAGGTAACAAAGCCCTCTCTAAATAACGTTTTCTATTCAAGTCTTTTGAACTCTGTTGAGCTTCATCCACCTTAAAAAATAACGGAGGATATAGAAATCCCACCTTATTTTAGTCACTGATGTGTGGCTCTATAGGGATTGGTCAGTTCTACTGTCCATCTAAAATGAGATCTGCTGCATTGAAAAGAGTGCCAGGATGAGGAAAGATTGCAGACTTTAATCTCTACTGCTGAAATGAACAAATAAGAGAATATATGACTTAACTGAAGACATTCAAAGGTAAGTTCTTTTCTAATAAACATATCCAATGTAATAGGTTCGTGTGTAATTTATTATGATTACCTCACTTAGAAATTGGGGAATCAGGAATGTAAAAAAAAAAACCCTCTTGGTAACAGACACACCCTTTATTACACCATGTATGGCTTTCCTGGGTTAACTAATGTTGCTCTATGACTAGAATACCTTTTAGGAGAGTCCTAAAGGAACTGTAAAGAATTTTTTTCCTTCTTAATACTCATTAGAAAGGGCTGATGCAGGCATTGTGGTATGTGCAAAGGAAGGTGTGTACAATACAATCCAAAATTTTTCTAAAAGTAAAAAAATATATAGAAACATTTTCTTTTCATACTTACATTTATATCTTGCTCAAGAAAGAAATCAAGCAGAAAAGGTAGCCAGGGGTGTACATCTCACCCAAGCAGGTTCCTACTTTAGCTGCCCTGAATTTGGCAGTGACAAGCTGCTGGGCTGGAAGGGAGGACAGTCACTCTCCCACCTTCTACTCCCCTTCCATCCTCCTCTCTCAGGAAGCCTAAGGAAAGAGAGAAAGAAGGACGTATGTAAATGATGGTGTATTTAACTTTTGGTTCTGAAGGCATTCAACTATCTAACAGAAAAAGAGAGCCAAGACTATTAGGACCCAACAAATATCTTAACAATAGATGCAACATAAAAAGGAAAATTATTGTTTCCAGTGAAATAGCAATCGAGACATTTTCCATCCCTACCCCCTGTCTTAGAAAGGTGAAGATTGAATTTTCTGAAACCGGGGTGGCTACAGAGAGGACAGCCGGAGTGAAGGAATGGAAACATGCAGTACTTGTTTCCATCCTGGCAATGTGGCAGAGGGAGGGCTCCTCATCAAATTCTGGAGTCAGCTTTCTAAAAACTGATCCTTGGTTCAGCTCACAACCTTAGCACACCATATCACATCACGTTGATTCTTTTTGAGTTCTTCAGTCTTCACAATCAATCAGTCAACAAGTATCTATTGAGTGTCTGCTATGTACTGAATAGTATTCTAGAATTACAAGACATGATATCTTTCCTCACGAAACTTATGATGTAATTGAGCAGGCAAGATGCCACACATGAAAGAAACAGAGTTCTGAAGCAAGGGAGATCAGTGATCAATTAGGGTTATAAAAACCAGAGAAGGCTTCAAGGAAAATGTGGAACTGGAGCAAGACCTTAAAAGATGGGCAAAATTTGGATAGGTGGGAGAGAGAGGGAATGAATAGAGCAACATGAACAAAAGCACGGGATGGGGAAGAAATGAGCATATCAGAATCCTAAAGCATTGAGGAAATTAACCTAATTAGAACAGGGAGAACATGTTCTCTCTCCTCCACCACTCCACTTCACCTCCTTCCTCAAGGGTGATTAAGACTTCCTAATTGCTATGGCCAGGCAACTAGTGCATTACCCCAGGCCACAGGAATCATAGGGCACTGACACCCCTTGCAGTCTTTCAGCAGCTAAAAGTGGTAGATATTGGCACCTAGTTAGGAAGAATAATAAATTAAAATATGAAGTTCCCAAGTAATACCTGCAGTGAGCTCTTTCTTTGCCATTTACGGGATGGCCCCTTCTTAGAAGCCTCTCCCAGGAATGAGTCTCATGCTAATGCCCCAGAGTCTCTGTCTGTTACCTTGGTAGCAGTTACTTCCTTTGTCCTTTTCCTCTGACTGACTGCCACTTCCTTAAAAGCTTACATATATAGCAAAGTTGACTATTAGTTTGGTTGTCTGCCTCACAAGGCTATTTGGGTTTTATTACAGCTTTTCTTTTTTTGGTCAAGTTTCACACCAACGAGTTGCTCTATGTTTAGCTGGAACTTCTCAAGAGATGGAGAAAAATAAAGAATGTGGGGTCCACTCTGCCACAACCTCAACAAATGCTGTGGATGACCTCAGGAAAAACTGGCAGGGTTGGATCGAAAACCATATTGATTATCAGAAATGTAATCCATTCAGCAATGATGCCAGGGCCACAGCTATCAAGAAAGGAGACCCCACTTATGGGAGACCACCTGAAGGTTCTAAAACAGAGCAAAGAGGAAAGGATGCCCATGTTCATGTAGAGAAAGAGCTGGAAGAACTCTACTGGATCATGAGAAACAATGGAGAAAAAGGAGAAGATGGAAGCACCAGAATGACATTCAAACAGCTCTTTGAAAGGTATGCCACCATTTCCAATAAGGTTGTGGGACTTCTTCTAAGGGCCAGAAAGCACGGAATGGTTCATTTTGAAGGAGAAATGCTTTGGCAAGGACGAGATGATGATGTAGTTATAACATTACTCAAATAAAATGGTTTTATTGCATATAATAACCTTTTTTTGGAGGCAGCTAGGCGGCTCAATGGATAAAGTGCTGGGTCTGGAATCAGGAAGACCTGAGTTCAAATCCAGCCTCAGACACATACTAGCTATATGAACCTGAGCAAGTCACTTAACCTCAGTTTGCCTTAAGCCACTGGAGAAGGAAATGGTAAACTACTCTAGTATCTTTGCCAAGAAAACTCATGGACAGTATTGACGTGTTATGGTCCACAGAGTCACGAAGAATTGGACATGACTGAATGACTGAACAACAAGCCCATTGTTACACTCAGGTATCTAGAACCTGCATTCATATCTACTCAAATTAATGCTTCAAGCTCCTGCTCCCTTTGAAATTCTTCCCTAATCAGCTACTATAAATCACATGCTATCACATGGTAAAAAGGGACAGTTTATTTTAAAATACAAGATAAAGCCAGGAAAATGCATTTTTTTTAACACCTATGGTCTAAACTTAAGCATCTCCCTTAGAATAGAAGATTGTGAGTCCAGCCAGGGCCTAGACTTAGCCCCTTGTTGCTGCTGCTCTCAACCTGGTATTCCCTGGGACTTGAGAAGTTAATACTTTGCCTCTTGGGCAACTATAGAAGATCCTGCCTCTTGATGTTGGCTTACTACTACAGATAACCATAGGAACACCAAGTCTAAGAATCTGCTGCCAGCCAGCACTGAAAGTATGATGTCTGCCCTTGGTGAGCAACATGGGACTATATCTGACTACAGTCCTGCATCACAGGACAGAGAGGAGAAACCTCAGTGTCTACAAACTGTAACAGGATGAGGGAGAGAAGGCTCTTTCCACAGCCATATCCTTCACTGATTTCCCTCAACTCCTCTCCAAACCTTGGAGGTGCTCCTATGCTGCATGCCCATAGGAGCTACTCTGGTTTCAAAGCCTTTGGCAAGAAGGCAAATGTCCAGATAGCCTTCTTTACAAGTGAATCAGTAAATGTTTTTATATTATATTCTCTTTTGAGAAGTTAGAAGGATCAATCACCCATATTTTAAAGAAATACAGACATGAAACTGTCAAGTGAAGCATACAAAAAAAGTGAGGACTCTTAGGTCTAAGTTGGTTTTTTTCATCTGTCTATTTGCTTTGTGTTTTGTTTTTGTTTTTGTTTTTTGAAACATTTACCTCACAATAGTTTGTTCTCTGATAAATTTAGAAAATGTAATGTTCAGGCTTGCAAAGTTCGGAGCTTTGATGATAAGGTATTATAATTAGAAATGCATTTCTCTTAAATCTGTTAAACATTTTTGGACATATTTTGGGAGTCACCATGGATTTTCCAAGCTCTAATTCTTAATGAAAATACCAATAGTGCTAAATTTTATTTAGTTACTATTGGTAAGAGGTAATATTGGTAAGAGGTAGGTTAGTGTAATTTAGTGGTGTCAAACTCAAATAGAAACAGATCCTTGAAGGCTGCATATTGACTTAGAAATAAACTGTAAGTTAAAATTATCTTGTTTTATTGTATTTTCATTTATTTTGTTAAACATTTCCCAATTACATTTTAATCTGGTTCTGGTCTCAAGGTTTTGCTGGCATGTGGGGCCAATGGACCTTGAGTTTGACACCTCTGTCAGTCGCAGAGCCAGGAAGACCTGGGGTCAGTTCCCACATTTGAAAAATACTATTTGTGTGACCCCGGACAAGTCACTTAGCCTCTGAGTGTCCCCAGCAACTCAAAGATTATAAGTCACAGAGCAGGTGGCAATCTGCACTGGTGGAGAGAGTTTCATCACTGGAAGTTCCCTCTCTATAACAGTGAAAGCATAGAACCAATAAAATCTCAATAATGGACTGAGATGTGCCAGTCACTTGAAGATGAATGAAGGATGACAAGTGGAAATCATGAGCACTCCTTATCCACTTTATGTCAGGACAAAGTGCAGAAAGGTGTCAGCATTTCAGCTGAACCGCCATGTGCTAAACTTATCGTAGCATCCTATCACTAGAGATGGAAGGGACCTCAAAGATCATTTAGTCCAATTCCCTCATGACAGACGAGAAAACTGGGACCCAGGAAAGGTAAGCGATTTGCCTAAGGTCACACCGGTAAAGGTCTGAGGTACTTTGACTCCTGAGTAGCACAGAATGGACAGGCGTGGATGGGTTGCCATTTGCATCACTGCAGTGAATATCCACATGAAACCAAAGATCCAGGTGAGCATCTGAGTATTAATCTTAATGTCACAGAAGACACTAAGGTGAAACCATCTTTCCTAAGTACCCGCCTCACCTACTTCATAGGGTTATTGTGAAGATCAAATAACCTAATGTATGTGAAATCTGCATAACACTATGCAAGTGTAAGTTATTTTTGTGAACCATCCTTTTCACCCCTTCCTTACCACAGGAGAAAAAAAGTGCCTTTGCAAATTGTCATAAACCTCTTCACCTCTAAGACACCAAGCTATCACAGAATTCTGGTACCACAAAATGTAGAGCAATGGCTATTATGAAGTGCGCTATCAAGAATCTGGATAAATTTTAAATGTCCTTTCCTCATAGAATGAAAAAAAATCTGATTTCATGGTTATAAAGAAGAGAATGCTGGGGGAAAAAAAATCCTTTTCCTTGACTAGGATATTCTTATATATGGAAATTTCTCAGGCTCATTCTCTTCCTAACTTTTGCTATATGCTACTAGTAGCTACTAGCTACTATGCTACTAGAAAAAACATTCTACTAATTTTTAATTCCACCAGCAATCAACAAATGTACCCATTTTCCCGTAATCTTATTAGTATTGAATTTCCTTACTTTTATTACTTTGGTCAATTTAATGGGTATGAAGTGTTACCTCAGTTCTTTTAATTTGCATCAATTTAATGTGGAGCATTTTTCAAATGATTATTAAGAGTTTGTGCTTCCTCTTTTTAAATTGTCCTTATCCTTTGACCATTTGATTCATAGTTGACTAGAAGGGACCTTTATATATTTTTTAACAATTCCTTCCATCATATTTCTATCATACCTAGAAAGGACATTGTGATTAATTGTCATGTGGCTCGCCACCATTCTGGTGACTTCCCAAACAAAAATCTCCTTCAGTGGCCACCATTTCCCTATGTGTGCTGTTATCCCACATCAGAATGTAAGCTCTTTGAGGGCAAGCATTATCTTTTGGATTTGTATCCTTAGCACTTAGCACAGTGCTAGACATTTAGTAGGCACTTAATAAATGCTTTTTCATTCATTCATTCAAATATTTTGTTCTGTTATTCTCTTTTTAATTTTAATTTTATTTTTGTTGTGCAATTTTTTTGTCTTCATGTAAGCAAACATTTATCTCTTATTCCCTAATAATTTCTCCTTTTTAATAGATTGATAATGCCTCCCTTTGACAACTGAGGTAAGCAAATTATTCTATTTATTTCCATTTTCTTATTCCATCTTTGTATCCACAGCATGTAACCTCTTATCTTGTATTGTATAATAAATGCTTGCTGAATTGAACTAACCTTGACAAAAATGCAAAGAGCAGAATGCAAAAGAGCAAAAATGCAAAAATCAGAAATCTATTCGTAGCTGGCTATATTTCCAATTGTAAAAGCTTACAATAGGAGAAGAGAGAAGAGAAATCAAAGAAGAAACAGTAAGAGGGGGGGAAGAAAAGAGAGGAAAGGTATAACCTCCTCCTTCCCTTTCTTCCTACCTCTTTTTCTGTCTTTTCTGAAAGCCCACAGCTACCTAGCAACCACTTTCTTATTGTATGGACTTACTCCACGAACCAGAGGATGGAAGCATTCCCTGAGAACAGGTAGAGAACCAAAAATGATTAGAAACATGATAGCAATGTTTCCCAAGTGACAGAAAGATTTTGTTATAATAATTCACATTTATATAACACTTTATGGTTTATTAATCCTGCTCTTCTCTTGGTGAGGTAGCTTTGTATTTCTATTTCTTTCTTTTTTCATCTAAACCTGTGATTTCATCCATAGAGGGAGCCTAACTATACCAAACTACCTTTCAAGATAGTATTATTGTCCCCATTTTATAAATGAGAAACAGGCTCAGAGAGGTTGACTTACCTTCAGTCACACATTGTGTTAATGAAGTCTATGATAAAGTTATTGACAAATGACATTAAATGTAGAAATGTTGTAGAAAGAATCCTTTCTTTTGCATCTCCCATAGCACCTAACACCATACCAAATGCATAGGCAATGCAGCCGATGGCGTTAACTACAAATGTGTTGTGATTACTTGGCCGTGCATTTCAAAATAACTGCTAGAAATTATATAAATGAATCAGGGTCTTTCAGTAAAAAATTTATTCCAATCTATCACAGGGCAGAGAGATGTAGGTTACTTAGTTTACTTTTTTAAAAGTTTACTGGGGGCAGCTAGGTGGCACAGTAGATAGAGCATCAGCCCTGGAGTCAGGAGGACCTGAGTTCAAATCTGGCCTCAGAGACATAACATTCACTAGCTGTGTGTCTCTGGGCAAGTCACTTAATCCCAATCACCTCACCCAAAAAAAAAAAAAAGTTTATTGGACATAGGAATCTTCAATTTTCAACCCTCTGTTTACTAGTCTGGATTTTTCAACTTGCTAGCTTAATTATGTTCTCTTTACTCAACATTTATAGAAAAGGACATGAAATTTTTCATGCAATAGCTAACAGGCTTTTTTCACATATGAAAGACCCCTGGAGATGAAATTTGTGGTGATTAATATGTAGTAGAACCTTGTCTTTCAGCAGATATACATTGGAAAATTCTCCATTGACAGGGAAATATCAATAATATTAAACTTTATTGTAGTAAAAAATAAAAAGTGGAAAGGAAGAAATGGAAGATATGTACATGTCTATGCTTCCACTGCTTTGTTACCTTTTGTCTTTCTTTTCTCACATAAGATCAAGGACAGGGATTATTAATAAAGATGACACTGGGCAAAACGGGACAGGTTTGATGGAATTAAACAGGACTGAATTGGACTGACAAAACTGATGTGGGGGAAGCTAAGTTTTGCAGACTGGACTCAGTAGCACTCAGGAAGGTAATAGGGAGAGGAGGAGAAAGGGAGGGAATTTTGAAATCAGAGAATACTTGGTTGGGGTGGTAGAACTTGAATACCTAAGGTAGAACATGAGATCACTGGAATGCAAAGAAAGGACACAAGAGGTAAAAGAGATTGTAATGGGAAATGGGAGGGATCATAGATGTAGAGGTAGAAGGGACCTGTAAGGGAGGAAGGAAACAAGCACCTACATTTGAAGCATTATGTTCAGTTCTGGGAATCACATTTTAGGAAGGACACTGATAAATTGGAGAGGGATCAGGAGGCTGAAGGGATTCAAGAATGAGCAGCCATACATAATAATGAGTTATTTCTCATTAAAGGTCTTCAAGCAAGGGCTCAATGACCATTTGAGGGGGTATGTTGATGAAGGGATTCTTATTTAGATATAGGTTGAAATATAGGGCCTCTGAGGTCCCCTCCCACTCCGAAATTCTGGGACATTACGAAGCTCTTTACTTCTTAAATGATTACTGAATGGAATTGGATTCTCAAAACTAGACTTTGGAGTGAGAAAAAGTGCAGTAGGACTCCTATAACACGTCTCATCTACAGTATGTTATTTATATAAATAATGGAGTAGGGAAAATCAGCTTTTTCAGCTATTGAAATATATCCTCCCCCCAAATCCCATTTAAACAGAAATATACATGGAAAGTGTTTCATACTACAGCTATATGAGGTAAATCCCCAGCAGGGGGACAAAGGAAATGAGTCTCTAATCCAAAACCATTTAAATGAGAACACATAGTTCTTTTCCTTGTTGAGGAAATATTCTCTCTTTTAATGAAACAGAGATGGATCACTCAACAAAACTGAACAAGAATTATTTCTGTGGGGAAAAAATATTAGTTCATATTGGTTGCTTAAAACAAAACTTTTATGTACTTTTCTTTCTCTAACAATAAGGAACCACTATTGAGTCCATGGAGACTGAAATACTGTGCCATTCAGTCCTGGTGAAGCATGACCCTCTTACAAAAGAGAGGCGAGGCATCCTGTTCTCCCAGTCTTTTGGCTTATTAAATCTCAACCCTGGAGACTTGAGGAAATTTTAACATATATCATGGGTTATGGCTCCCATCTACGATTTCCTCAAATAAAGAATATTAAATAAATTGTACTCAACGTACAATATGAACATTACGATATATAGGCAATTTGTTCCTACACACAGCTAAACATGTTAAGTCTCACAGGGCGCATTAACAGAATGACTTAAAAGAGGATTTATTAACCTAATTTGTAACTACAATTATAATCTGCTGAGAGGCTAATACTTAAATCTCATGAGAACATTAAAAAAATAAAAGTTTGCAAGACTGCTAATTAAGAATTTTACATTTTACCTTGGTCCTGCACTGTCCAAACATAGTTTCTGGTAAAAGAGTCTCAGGCTTAGGCTAATCCTTTTCTTGTCAGTATCCACCTCTTTAAAAATGCTGGAGTAGTTGTAGGGGACTCTTCTGCTAATGCCATTTAACTCCAACTAGATGGGACCCAAAGTCTCTACACCTTTCAAACTTATATATACATATACATATACATATATGTGTGTGTGTGTACATATATATATATACCTTGAGTATAATCTGAGTATACCTGAGTTTGATCATCTACTCAGGTAAGGAAACATAAAGCTGAAAAGGTAGCCATGTTCCCAGACATAAGTTTGCCTGTTTCCATGCTCATGTGAGAGCAGCAGTGGAGGAGAGGGAAAGATTGCAGCCCATCCACTCACCCCTTTCATGGGGAAGCTAGGAAAAGAATGCACTACTGGTCACATGGGAGAGTTGAAGCAAGAGACCAAGGCAGAAACTGTTTCTTGTAATAATTGATGTAGCATCCTACACCCCAGCCAATTTCACAGGACAGGGGACCACATAGGGCTTACTACATCATACCAAAATGTCAAGCCTTCAAGAATTAGGACACTACGTGACTGGAAGCAAGTCCTAAAGTTCTCATATAATAAACCAGAACCAGGAAGCTAACTCCAAGTATGCTACTTAGGAGGGCAGCTAGATGATGCAGTGGATAAGAGTGCCAGGCCTAGAGTCAGGAAAACCAGAGTTCAAATCCGACTTTAGGCACTTAGTAGCTGTGTGACCTGGGCAAGTCACTTAACCCTGTTTACCTCAGTTTCCTCATCTGTAAAATGATTTGGAAAAGGAAATGGCAAACCACTCCAGTATCTTTGCCAAGAAAACCATATGAGGTTATGAAGAGTCAGACACAACTGAAATGACTGCACAACAACAATATGCTCCATGGATGGTCCCCACTATACTTGGGATGGAAGAAAATGAATCTTGAGTAGTCACTGAATGCATTCCCTTCACCTTAAGCAGGCTGACAGTTAATTCTTGATCAACTATGAGTGTTTGATTTGCTTGATACCTAGTTTTAGGGAACCACATATATGGTAGAAGGTTTTGCCTGAATAGTCTAGTTAATTAGTTCTGTGCCAAGGATTCCCTACTCTACCCTGGAAGTCCTCACTTTATAGGCAGGTTCAATAAAAGTGAAAGATAAATATATTCTATATTCAATATCCAATGTAGACTCCATGTAAGGATGAGATAAATGATTAGAAGCCAAATAATAAAGCATTTAATAATAGCTCATATTTATGCAGCTTATTATAGTTTGCAAAGGACTTTCTACACATTTTCAGATTTGATCCTTACAATAACCCTGTGGTGCTATTAGTATATTCATGTTACAGATGAGGAAACTGAACCAAGAGAAGTTAAGTGACTTGCCCATGGACGCACAGTAAATGCCCGAGGCAGGATTTGAACCCAGGTTTTCCTGATTCTAAATCCAGCACTATAATCTTTATAAAACGTAACAGGAAGAACCAAGCAAAAACAATTGTTATTAAATGTTCATAAAGCATTGGAAAACAATTCCAATCCCTTCTCCCCCTTCCCCAAGTTTCCTGTGCCAGTGAGTAAAAGACAAACGAGAGGAAGAAGCTCAATATCCCAATGACGCTGGATGGAAGGCTACCTTGAGTTGCTGAAGCAACAGCTCCCTAGGCCAATTCTTGCCTCCCCAGCAGTCACTGGGCAAGGCCCTTGTCTCCTACCACCCACATCCACAGCAATAACTCCATCCCAAAGGCACCACACTCACTGCTTTAGTACTTCAGGTATTATTTTAACTTTAGAGCTCCCAAGTCTGATGGATGGCTAAGAGCTAATGATTCAGTACTTTTTAGATTCAAATTGTCTGGGCCTCAGCTTGGGGGCTATTCATCCCACCATTCATCTGTTTCATAGTTCTGCCTCAATGTCAGCATAATGGCCCCTCCAGCAGATATTAGAAGAATCATCCTTGGTCCTCTCCACAGTGAATCTCCTGGCTGCAGCAATCTGGTCCTTACCTCCTACTGCAATTTTATGAATCCAGAGACAATTACACTCACGTATCCCCCTTATGTTGGTCCTTATAACTCCCATCATTCCGTCATGTAAAATTGATCTTTTATAAGCCTCAACGATAATGTTGTTGTTTGATTGTTCACTTCTGTGTCCAACTCTTCATGTCATGGGGTTCGACTGTCCATAGGGTTTTCTTTGCAAAGATATTGGAATGGTTTGTCATTTTCTTCTCCAGTTTTATGCCCGAAACAGTTAAGTGACTTGCCCAGGGTCACCTAGCTAGTAAGTGGCTGAGGCAGGATTTGACTCCCAAATCAGGTATACTGCACGAACAAAAAAAAGGTAAGATGAAGGGGTGTGAGCAATGAGCCCTTTGCTAACATTCTTTCTATTATAACAAAGCTTTTGCATTGCTCCCACCCATATTTCAATTTCCCATTTTATTTGTCTGTGCTAGCAGTTATAAAGAACAACATCACATGGTGATGGACCCCTGATGGTACTGATTACCTTAACATTAGTATACAAGAAAAATAAAAGATTTTTTCTTAAAACATTGTGCTGCTAGTGGATATAAACCTTTGAATTTTTGTAAAAAACATAATAATTGCTATATAAAGAAACTTCCTCTTTGAAATCAGCATGTGGTATAGGTGCAAGATGGAAAGTGATTAGAAGGATGGAAGCTTAATAAGAAAACACAGATCTTGGTTGTCCCTGAGTCTGTAAAGAAACAAATAGTAAAACCAATGTCCAGACCCTTTCTAGTAGATCAATTTATCTTTCAACAACCATTCAATACAATGGAAATACAAGCAAATAAAGTACAGATATCTCAAAAATTCTCTTGATTTTCCTAGTTTTAAATGTACAGAAAATTATATAAAAAGGAATCATCTAGACATATAGAAAGACATAAACCAGAGTTAAAGAGAATACCAACTAGTACAGTGGAAATTTTTCCTTGCGGTCATCTCTTAACCCTGACCCAGTAATGCCCACACTAATTCACGTGGGGAGCCCTGCAATAAAGGGGGCAATCTCTACCTTTTTTTGTTCATTCTCTCCAATCAATCAATTTATAAGTAAATTAGGATTTATTAAACATCTATTAGGTAGTGGGTACTGTTCTAGATGCAAGGGATGCAAAAACAAAAATGAAATAGTCCTTTCTCTCAAAGTGCTTATATTCTAATGGGGGAAACATGTATATATGTAGGTATAAACAAGATACATACAAAGTAACCTTACAAACAAAAGCACAAGCATTTAGGGAGATCCAGAAAGGCCCCCTGCAGAAGATGGAATTTAAGCCGGGGCTTGAAGGAAACCAGGGATTCCAATAGGCAGAAATGAGTAGGGATGGCATTCCAGGCCAGCGGGACAGCCACTGCAGAGACAAGCAGGGAGACAGAACATGGTGTTGGATGAACAGCAAGTATGTCGGTATGGTTGAACTCATAAAGTAAATGAGAAGTAATACGTAAGACTAGAAAGGTAGGAAGGGGCTAGGATAGGAATTTTTGATGCCAAGCAGAGAAATTCATATTTGATCATAGAAATAATAGGGACCCACTAGAGTTTATTGAGTAGAAGGTTAATCAGATGAGACCTGTGCATTCGGAAAATCACTTTGGCCACTATTTAAAGGATGGATTGAAGTGGACAAAGACTTGAGATAGGGATAACAATTAGGTGCTACTGCAACAGTCTAGGCAAGAGGCAATGGAATACTGAACTACTGTGGTGGCTGTACATAAAGAGAAGGGAGCTTATACGAGAGATGTTGTAGAGACAGAAATGATTTTGTAAATGATAGAAAAGATTTGGCAAATGATTGCATATGTAGGGGGTCAGTGTCAGGATTACATCAAAATTGTGAACCTGAGTGACTACACAGATGATTATACCCTCAACAGAAACAGGGATTTTCAGGACGGGTGAGACTACAAAGCAGAGGTGGAGGTAAGTTCTGTTTTGAATATATTGAGTTTGAGATGCCTATGGGACATCCAGTTCAAAATGTCCAATAAGCAGTTGGTGATAGGGGAGTGGAGCTCAGGAGAGAGACTGGGGCTGAATATCTACATCTGGGAGCCATTTACACAGAGATGATAATTGAACCCATGGGAACCAATGAGGTCAATAAATGAGTATAGAGAGAAAAGAGGAGACCCAAAATAGAACCTTGGGCTATATTAAGTTAGTGGAAATTGTATCAAGGAAGATCCATCAAAGGACACTGGGGAGGAGGGGTCAGATAGGTAGGAGAGAACCTATAAAGAGCAATATCATGAAAACCCAGAAAAGAGAGTATCCAGGAGAAGAGAATGGTCATGAGTGTGAAATTCTGCAGAGGTCAAGAAGGATGAGGATTGAGAAAAGGTCACTAGATCTGGCAATAAAAAGATCACCGGAAACTTTGGAGACAACAATCTCAGTTGAGTAATGAGGTCAGAAGCCAGACTGCAAAGAGTTTAGAAGAGAGTGAGAAGAGCATAGAAGACAAGAGTGTAGATGGTTTTGTTTTGTTTTCATTTGTTAGGTTTTTGTTTTTTTTTTTCCCAAGAAGCTTACCAGAAAAGGGGAGAGAGAGAAAGGGAGCATGAACATCTTTGTAAACAGCAGGGAAGGAACCAGTATGTCCTGTCCCTACTGGGTCTGCTTAAGAGGTGGAGGCAGTGGGCAGAGGTACTGCTGGTTGATGGTAATAGGGAACCAGACTCCTGATAAGCTTATTAGGGAATGCTAAAGTAGCAAGGAAAGATCTCCATAGCTGCACAGGGTGTTCCCAGAGTAGGGGGGGGCCAAAAGTCACTACACAGTATTTAAGGAAAGACTGATAATCAGAGATTGATAAAGAGGGGTGGATAAAAAGGGCAAAATCTGTTGGAGAAAACAAGAGGCCATGGGATCAAGGACATATGAGTACAAAAGTTTTGAAGAAATTAAATTGATCTTTCACTCCCTGGCGGCTTTCAAGTGAGGAAGAAGAAATGCGGTGCCCCTGGGTGGGGAAATAAGCCTTCCCCATTAGCTCCAGTGGGTGCCACTTCTGCTAATTAGCTGGTTCCCTTAGAGCCACATAAATGTGAATTATTATTGTAATATAAACTCATAGGATAGGATCTTTTCAGACCAAATAAAGCTATATTAAAAACCAATACACACCACATCACACATCACACACACACACACACACAGTGTAGATATCTGAGAATTCTTCCACAAAATTTTTGTATCTAGCACAGTAAATATGTGAGGAATTATCAAGAAGTCAATTTTTGTGTTGAGACATTTTAAAGATTTTTTAATTACATGAACTGAAAAGATGACAGTCTTTTATTTTTCAGAATAAATATTTGTCCTTATTCATAAGGGGCTAGATATTTATAATCTAGGTAACTGCTGAGCTACTGACAGGGAACTGTTGAGGGAAAAAGAAAAAGTGTTGCCCTTTGAGAACAAGGTTTTAGCATGTAGGTGGCCTATTTTATTAATTTCAGCTATTAAAAGTATCAAGGATCTGCCAAAGTACATTAAGCAATTGGAATCACAGAGTATTGGAATGAAAAAGAGACTTGGAGATTATTTCATCTAAGCACATGGCACAAAGTATTGAGTGCTGGACTAGGAGTAAGGATGACCTAAATTCAAATTCTGCCTCAGATTCTTTAGCTACATGACACAGGGCTAGTCACTTAATCTCTCTGTACTTCAGTTTCCTCATCTATAAAATGAGGACAATAACATCACCTACCTTCTAGAGTTGTTGTGAGGATCCGATGAGAGAGCATATATAAAATGCTTTGCAAATCTTAAAGCACCATACGAATGCTAAGCTATTACTATTCTTAACAGGTTCAGTTTCCCTTTGAACATTTCTAGAGACTTCCTAGACGGGGCAGCCCATCTCACTGTTGGACAAATTACTTATTTTAATATCTTCCACATCCAGCTACTGCTTTTAATGAGCTTTCTCAAGATTAATAATGAAATCTCCAGAGTAAAGTGTAATTCACAACTGTTAGACACTTATGAAATCTTATTTTTAACCTTTATCTTGAAAATAATTTTCATCATCTTATGATCTTCCCCAGTCAGTGGTACCAGAAGCAATGCACAGAAACTGAATAGGTAGATTTTGGTTCCATTAAAAACAACAACAAAAGAAAAACTTACTTAGAATTAAAATTGTCCAGAAGTTGAATGAGTTGCTTCCATGTCTCATCAGGGGAGGTCTTCCTGAGGGAGACTGTGACATTGTAGAAAAGGGACATTTGTAGAAAAGATGGTTTCTCAGGCACCGATTAACCTGACTAGCTGTCCTCTGAAGTCCTCTTTAGCTCTGAGATTCTGTAATTCATTTTCCTCACTTTAGCCGTAAGATCACTGAACACTGTTAACATGTGTAGTGCTTGGCTCTCTGATAATGTGAACGCTACACCTTTTTTGTAACCCACTTTGACTCAGAGATCACACAGCATATAGTTTTAGGGTCAGAAATTTAGAGATCATTTAGTCTAACTCACTTATTTTACAGATTAGTAAATGAGGCTAAATAACTTGCCTAACTTTCTCACAGCAAGCTAGTGGCAGAGCTGAGAGTCTCTAAAGGATCCAATCCCATACAGTTAAGAGCTCTGTGTAAATTGAGAATTTTCTTGGACATGGCCAATGCAGGGACATATTTGTTACAAGAGTTTTATTTTCTTTTTAAATGTGGGGGAGAGAAAGGAGAAATTCATCAATTGAAAAAAATTTAATTAAAAAAAAAAAAAAGAAAAAGCTCTGTTAGCTTGGATTGGTCACAACACAATTTAGGTAGGGGATTCTGCTCCAAGAAGAACAAGGCATACTCTTTTTATTTCTTGTCCCTTTCATTATTTCTCGTCCTTGGTTGTATTTGTGCCTGGTCCCTTCACCACTGAAACTATGTATCCCATTGTCCAGGACAAATATGCACAGTCATATGTTTTACATAGAAAGGAAAAAGAAGTCAGAAATAATTGAAATAAAAAACCCGGTGTTCAATAAACTTGAAATTACCTAGAAAAGAACTCCCTATTTGATAAGAACTGTAGGGAAAAGTGGAAAGCTATCTGGCATAAATAAGGATTAGGTCAACATCTTACACCGTATCCATAATAAATTCAAATACATACATAATCTCAATGTTAAAGATCACATTGTTAAAAAAAAATTAGAAGAAAAGTAGATCTTGTTCCTTTCATAGCTATAGATGAATGCTTATCCAAACCAGGCATAGAGGGAATAGCACCTACCTCACAAGGCTGTTGTGATAAAACAGATGATTTGGACCACATGAAATTAAAAAGCTTCAACACAAAAATTAAGACATGTCTGATTTTTTTGAATGTATGGGCTAGTTTAGCTGAACTGGTTTTTTTTTTCTCTCACTGAGAGAGGAAAGAATGATACATTGGAAAATGTAACTGATGTAAAAACAAAAGACATCAGTAGCACTTTTTTATTATAAAAATTTATTATTGGTTTAGTACTTTTTCAAACTATGTATTCACACTCAATCCACATTCAAAAATGCATGAAAGAAATATTCTTCTTGAAATTGCTTCTCATTCACAGTGATTTTTTTTTAATGTTTTATTGATGCTCTTGCTTTCCTTATATTGCTGTTACTTCTCAATGACATGCCTTCCCCCCCCCCCAATTCTACCATCTCCTGTATCAAATAAGTGCAAACAAAACAAATGAACACATTGGCCATGTCTGAAAATACGTATTTCATTCCATACCTATAATCCTCTCTACTGAGACACCAGAAGCATCCTTCACCACCGATCTTTTGAAATCAGGATCAATCCCTACACTTATCAGATACTCAAGTCCATCCATATTGTTTTGTTCTTTAAAATTACATATATTTTTCCAATCAGCAAAAAAACCTTTTCCCTCTCCCATCCCAACTCTGTTCCCAGTTGAGAACATAAGAAAAACAAAACCCCCGTTACAAATATGCATAGTCAAGTAAAACAAATTTCTGCATGGGAATGTCCAAAAAAAATCTCATTCCTCTCTATCAGAAGGTGGGTAAGCATGTTTCACCATTAGTCTTCTGGAACAGAGGTTGGTCATTATGTTGATCAGAATTTATTCTATTAAACCTATTTGTCTTTACATACTGTCACATTCTCCTGTTTTGTTCACTTCACTCTGCATCAGTTTATCCAAGTCTTCCCAGTTTTCTCTGAAACCATCTCCTTTATCATTTCTTACACCACAATAATATTCCATTACATTTACATACAATTCAGCCATTCTTCAATTTATGCCCCCCCCACCCATTCCATTTTTTTTACCTCAAAAAGAGCTATAAATGTTTGTAAATCCTGTTTGTTTTGCATAAAACTAATCCCTCCCTTAACCTACCCTCTCCCTACTTCCCCTATTTCCCTTCTCTTTCCTGTTTTGTAAAATATATTTGTGTATGTATTCTTCCCTATTTTGACCAGTTCCAGTAGGAGGTAGGTTCGTGTGTCAGCTACTTTCCTTTACCCTCTCATCCTTATTTGTATAGATACTTGCACATCCTGATTGTGAGATAATTTCCCCTAAACCTCATTCTCCTATCCACCTTATTACCCCAGTGCATCCATTTTCCTTCCAGTTCTTTATAATTAATGTAGCTTTATGCTATATCACTGTAAGAAAAAAATCAATGTTTTATTGCTTTGCATATATGGAATCCTATTAAATTTTAAGATCCATTTCACATGCACCTCATCATAAGTGACATGCATAGTACAAAACAATAAACATTAATGAACATTAACATCACCAAGCTCTTAGTCTGGATTGGAAGAACTTCACTCGCCTTTCCCTACTCTATTCTTCTCAAGACATAACAGATCCACTCTCACATCTTGTCTAATTAGATTCTCTCTATGACCCCCAACTAGGGTTCAGGAGACCTGTATCATTACCCCATATTTAAATTAAGTAATTTATTCTTGTTTAGTTCCTTAGGACTGTTCCTTAGTGTCTCCTTTTTTATGTTTCTCCTAACTTTTGAATGTTTCAACTTCAAAGTTTCTCCATCGCTCTGGTCTTTCATCAGGAATGCTCAGGAGACATCTATTTTATTAGATGTCCATTTTTACCTAAGTACAATTATGTTGTTTTGTTGGGTAAGTTATCCTTTGCTGTAAGCCTGTATCTTTTGTCTCCTGGAATATAATATTCCAAGCTCTCTGTTTCTGTAACATGGTGGCTGCTAAATCATGTGTGATCCTGACTATGGCTCCTAGATACTTGAATTCTTTCTTTATAGCTGCTTGTAGTTCTCTGACCTCAAAAGCTTCAGATTTTGGTCATGTTCCTGGGAGTCTTCATTTGTGAGTTTCCTTCAGGAGGTGACCAGTGTATTCTTTCTATTTCCTCTTGCCCTCTGGTTCCAAGAGATCTAAGCAATTTTCTTTTAAGATTGTTTGCAAAATGATGCCTAAGCTGTTTTTTTCAGTCATGGCATTCAGGGAGTCCAATGAGTCTTAATTTTTTTCTTCTTAAGCAGCTAGCTACTTTTCCAGGCAACTGTTTTTGCTATGAGGGATCTTCCATTTTCTTCTGTTACATCTTTTGACTTTGTTTTAATATTTCTTCTTGTCTCATGGAATCACTGGTTTCTATTTGGTCCATACTAATTTTCAGGGAGTTTGTTGCTTAGGCAAGGTTTTGTACTTCTTATGCCAAAACTGTTACTTCCTTTTCCAATTCTTTCCTCCATAACTTTCATTTCTTTTCTATGTGTTTTCTTCTAGTACTCTCATTTCATTTTAAAAAACATTAACTTTTTTTAAAATTCTTACTTCATCTCTTCCAGAAATTCTAGTTTAATTTATGCCCAAGCTGTGTTTTTCTTTGGGTGTTTGTTTGTATATGTTGGGAGGTTTGTCTTGAGTGTCTTTGTCACCCTAATAATTTTTTATGGTGGGATTCCTTTTGTGTTCACTCGTTCTTCCAGTCTACAGCCTGACTTCAGACTTGAGATGTTAGGGCCAGGCTCTGCATACTTCTGGACAGAAGGTCTGCGCTTGTTGTCTTGTGGCTTTTTGGGGGGGGGGGGTACTGAGTGTTGTGTTATTCCAGGATCTCAGAGACAGCTCAGACTGGGAAACTATAAGCTTTCAGTGCTCCCAAAGTGGCCTAATCCAGGGCAAAGTCCAACCTGGAATTGGGTAGTGGGTAACAAATCTGCCAGTTAGCACTGTCTCCTTTTCTGTGCTGCAGTATGGATCTGAAACTTCCTCCTGCTCTGATGCACATGCTGTCTCTGGGTACTGCAGTGTTCCACTCAGTTCACTTATGGCCAGACTCCAACCACAGACCTTGCTTTCTCACTATGAATACCTGGGCTGGGAAAATGACTATTTCTTGGATTTCCCCATCAGTATCCAACCTGGTGAATTTTCTAGATCTGTTTGGAGAAGTTTGGAGTAGAGAGAGCTCAATGTACTTTGTGCTATTCCATCACATTGGCTCTACCTCCACATCATTTTCTTTACATTACTGTGGTCATCTTCCTATCGGCTTAGTCGATTGTTCCCTACTGGTTCTACTTTTTTCTTTACCAGTTTACGTAAATATTCCCCAGTTTTTCTGAATTCTTAAGTCATTTTTTTTTACAGCACATTAATATTATATTACATTCATGTATTCAATTTGTTCTGCCATTCCCCAATCAAAGGGCACCCATTTTCCATCTAGTTCTTCATAAGTAATGTAATTTCCATGATATATCATTTTTAAAAGTCCACATTCTATTGCTCTGTAAATATAGAACCCTGTTAAATTCAGAGACCCATTTTGCCTGCATCCCACCATAAATGTGACATACATAGCACAAAGCAACGAGTATTAATCAAATGCCATAAATCACCAGGATCTCAGATAATCTGGATTTGGAGGATCTTCAATTTAGGCTCTAGTCTTCAGGATGATTGTTCCAAGGGTTTCAGAGATTATCTAAAATTCAAGTAAAGACATCCTAGAAGATGAACTAAGTAGGTTTTTTCATTCTGTCCTGCAAGAACCCTACATTTCATATAACATTTTGTAAAAGAAATTTGACTTTCGGTGTTCTATGAATTTTTTTGCACGGTAAGTTGGTGTGAGATTATTATAAGTACAGTTCACTTATCTTATTTTAATCTGCAAATTGAACTCTTATCTTCACACTATAGTAGCAAATTTATTCTGAGTACAACTTAAGGCAGCTCCAAAAAATGATAAAGAGTGTTGCCATTGCACATGGAAACTATGTTACTTGTATAGTCATTATACTGGGACCCATAAGAGGAACAACATAAAAAGGTAATCTAGATCCTCAACCTTCCTACTCTAATATTGAATTATTATTATTATTCTTTCAGGCCTCCCCTTAACATGACTGGTATTGAATTGCGTGTTTTGCTTGACATTTGTTTTAGATATCAATAAATCTTTATTCCCAAGAGGGTTGAACTGGGTTTAGCAACACAGAGATAGAAAATATTGGGGAATTAGCAAATACTGCTACCATCAAGAGGAAAGGTTCTTGGTCTTCTTTGATCCAATAACTACACTATGAGAGAAATATGACCAGAAAAGGGCTTTGGATTTACCCTGAGACTGTAAATTTCTTGACAGCAGGGACAGCCTTTGTGTCTCCAGAACTTAGTACAGGGCTTGGTTTATAATAAGATCTTAATAAATGCTTATTGACTTGACCCTAAAAATGAGGAAAGCAACTTATCCCTGATGAATACTGGGGTCTTATACACGAACAGCAATAATCCCTCATTGTGGATTCCTCTGCCACTTTGATTTAGGACCACTTGTTATATTCACCCAGGTTGCTGGAAGTTCCATTTGACCTGCATAATTGTGTTGAGCAGAGCACCTCGCCATCTTGTTTTGATCCAGGATATTGGTTGGGTCTAGAATCATAGTGCATGTGGTCACCTGATCCAAGGGATATTTAATAATTAAAAATCATTTCTGGGCACAGGGGACTGGGGAACCCTGTCCTTTCTCTTTCCTGGCTCTGTTCTCAACTATAGGACTGATGAAAACAAAACAGCTAGAAACATGTTGACTAGTCCTTGGCCTGTTGGACCTGGTTATCTCATTCTAAAAATTTTAACACTCAGCTGAGCAAAAGGAGTAGAGGCATTAGCAACAGTGGTAGCAGAGATTATGGCAGCATCATGGCCAACTCCACTAACTAATGCACTAGATTCAAACTGAAGAGCCTCTCCTGAAAATAATCTGTATGGTGAATGAATGTTTGTTGAATTTAATTGTCTTGTTTTACTCTCAGTCATGTCTGAGATCCCGTGAACATCTAAACCTGACCCATTTCTAGCTCTGATCTAAATATGGGCCTGTATTTTATACAATAAAATAATATTCCAGAAAAGCATAACTTGACACAAAGTATCTTTAATTTTTACTTACTTTTCTCTTTCACATTATTTTATGTGGCTCATTACTAACAATCTAGCATATCTCACAATTCAGTGGTCACAAAGTACCACAGTATTCATAAGTAATGTCTTCAATACTACCATAACGTTTTTGCAAAAGCTTATAAATTATTATTATTTATTGCTGTAATTATTTTGCTTACCAAATCTTGAAGATAGCTAGTGAGCCCCCTTCAATCTATTTTACTGAAAAGGCCAAGTGAAAAGTTTAGTAAACTGAAAAACATTAACTTCAGGAAACAAATATGATGGGCTTCCAATAAAAATAGTGTCTTCATATTTTCCTTGGGGTTTCCAGTTGGGAGAGGGAGAAGAAAAATTGTTATCAGATAGTTTATTGTACCTAGATACACACAACAACAGACTACCTAGAAGAGCTCACACTACTCGGAAAAATCTATAAAACTGCTAACAGCATTATCATTGTCTGTTAAATATGCATATCTAACTAAGACAACTGGAGTCCATTAAATCAGTTTAAATTAAAGAACCTGGCAAAGTGCCAAAAAGGTGAGATGGAAGAACAAAGCCCCTTTCCTGTCAAGTGATTTATGATGACAGATACACAGACATTGCTTTCGCTGATAAGGCAGGTTTACTACAAGCTCTCTCCAGAAAGCCAGGCCAAAACATACCTTGTATTCAATCTCATTTGCTGTTTTTAGCTCCAGGCATCCCAACTCAGCAATGGATGGAGAACTTAGAAGACCCAGGTTCTAGTTCTTCTTCTGCCATTATACATCTTACTATGTGACCTTAGGCAGGTCGATTAACCGTTCTGGGATTAGGTTTCCATATAAAGAGGGGGGTGAATCAGAGGTTTCTTCAAACTCAAACATTCTCTATCGGTGAACAATCCATGAGTCTACTCCCAAGTCTCCAAAATCCAGCAACTAAAATTAAATCTCGAAGCTCATTTCACTCTTGAACTAATAATAATAATTATGGAAAACAGGATTCAAATGAATGAAATCCTTCACTAAGCTATCTTCATTAAATGCCAGATTTGTTTGGTATCAATATTCCATTAATTAAAAGTACTATTTTTTTAGTAACAAGTAGGCAAACATCAATAGCTAAGACTAAATATCATTCCATTCCAACACAGAGGCCCTAATCCTTACATATGCATTTGTATTCATCATATAATACTATAATCCTCTAGAAGTAATACACTACTATTCACTCTTATCCACCATTTTGAGTATAAACTAGAAAGAGATGTACTAAAATGGACTAGCACCAAGACAATGGCACTTCCTTATTTTCAGCAATGTACACAATGGAATAAACTATCAGGAATAGGAATTTTATTTATTTTTGTCCAGATCGATGATTTCATCAGTGTAAGGAACTGCTGAATGGAAACTCTCTACCAATACAATCACAAACACATCTCTAAATTTCATCTTAGACAGTTGCACTGGGAACTCTCAAGGGATCGTGAGAGTTTAAGTGACTTGCCCATGGTCACACAGCTAGCATATATTAATGGGCGGGTCTTGCTATTTCTAAGGCCAGTCCTCCATCCATTATACCACGTTGTGTCTCGTTGATTTTATAGGCATCAAACAAGATCCCCTGTTTTACTTTACAATTTCTATAAACCCTAAGCATGTTTTTTTTTTTTTGTGGGGATGATAAGGGTAGTTGGAAGAAGTGGCATAGGAAGAATAAATGCATTCATTTTTGATTCAGTTTCCTTCAGACAGAAGAAAAAATGTGTCATTAAAAACAGTTCCTGCCAATTTCAATACATTCATATCATCAGTTTCTATATTATAAGAATTTCTTCCCTAACCCATGTCATTACAGGCAAAATCTCATCCATTATAACAAACTCTAATATCTAGTTTTAAAAAAATTAATGAGTACTATTACTAGAAATCATGGTCACAGCCTTAGGAAGCTGAAGATGAACTACCTGGAGAAAGGTGAACTTTAAAAAGTGGGAAGCACTCTGATCCAGTGGAAAGGTAAGTGGTGTCTCACACACACAAGCAACATTTTGTCAAAGTATTAAGATAATACTTAAGTGGGATGAGATTAAAGGGGATGAGAAACAGTTACTGCTGAATTAGTAAACAGATCTGGGAAAAATGCTTGGTATAAGTCTCCTCTCCTTTCCTATCCTGTCATACAACAGCATATAACCAGGTAATTATTACAGAAAGTAACTGTTATAAATACTTAATAAATAATAAAAGTGGGTTTTTAAAAATAACTTGAGCAGAACTTCTTGGTAGTGTGACCTTTTTTAGAAACACATTAAAAAATCACTATTAGTTAGAAGTCATCCATTCAGAAACGAAAATAACTTATTATGTGTGTACACACACACATCTATATGTATAGAACCATTCTCTATCAGTTCGAATGTGATTTTACCTATACTGTTTCCATTAAAACGTTCCCAAGGTCATTAAGAAAGTACTTATGTTAACTATGATCACATGTCTCATTAAGATTCAAACACAGGTTTTCATATCTTTTCAGAGCAGAAGATTCTATACTGATTCAGATGGCCTGTCACTAACCACATCAAGCTATACACTGGCAAAGAGATCCCTAAGCACCGAAGTTTTTCATTCACTGTGAGCCAAGATCAAGACAACCCTTCAACTGGTAGCACGTCCAGCCTGCAGCCGTTCAATCAGCTGATCAGCCTGCAAACATCAAGAAAGAAAAATGTCATTTGCTCCGCCAAATTATCCATAGTGAAGGCCCATTATATACAAGTAAATGTGCTGTCTTTCTCTATGGGTTCAAAAAGAACAGGGACTGGCTTGCTTTTCCCCCAGTACTCAGAAAGTTTGCTTTGCACACAGTAAGCATTTAATAAATGCTTTTTACTTCATTCCGATGCAAACCCTATACAACTGAATTGGCTTCTGCTTACTAGAAATTTTGGTCAAAGCCCCCAAACGTAATGTAAATTGTTTCACATTGGCAAAACAGGCTTTTATTGGATAGAATGCTGGACTTCGGAATCAGGAAGCCTTACGTTCAAATCCTACTTCTGACTCTTACGAGGTGTGTGACCATGGGTACATGGGCATATCACATAACCTTTGTGAGCCTAAGTTTCTTCATCTATAATATATGGAAAACAATACCTGTAATGCCTACCTCACAGGATTATTTTGAGGCTCAAATGAGATAATACAGGTTGTTCCAAAGTCTTAGTGCAGTCTTTGGCTACTTATTAAGCTATTACAGCATTTTATAAATTTTAAAGCACTTCATAGGTGTCAGTTATTTTTCTTTCAAATTAACAAAGAAGTTAATATGTAATTAAAGGTGCAAGTCCAAACTTTTAAA
This sequence comes from Vombatus ursinus, assembly GCF_900497805.2. Taxonomy (NCBI): domain Eukaryota; kingdom Metazoa; phylum Chordata; class Mammalia; order Diprotodontia; family Vombatidae; genus Vombatus; species Vombatus ursinus. The sequence continues at coordinate 17,539,583 of NW_020946557.1, read as the reverse complement.
AAGCAAACTAAAACTTCTTTTAAAACTTCATTTTTAGAGTTTTTCCTCAACTAAGGTGGACCTTTCAGTAGGTCTTGGTAGAATACTGGAGTATTCATTATTGCCTTTATTTATTCTCTCTTAGAACCACTCTACTATACATTAACAAATGCCCATTTATTTCTACTCATTTTCTCCAAAGAATATAAAAAGGCTTCACTTTGTGAGGGAATGTGATTTAGAACCCTACAGATATCTTTTTAAAAACAAACTAAATAAAATCATTTGGAGAATACAATTTAGATGATAAAAGCTGACATTTATAAAATATGAGCTTCCAGATGTCAGACACCATTTAACTTTTTAGAACTAAACAAGCATATACTACTTAACGATAAATTAAGCAGGTACAGCCATTAGTCTTCACCAGGGGTGCCTAAAAGCTAAGCCTGGTCAGTTGTTACACAGCTAACCCTAAAGATTCCAGTCACCTCTTATATTTATTTGAGAAGCCAAAGGGCCAGAGTCATATAACTAAAACAGCTAGGGCTTATTTTTCTCAAGCCTCAAGAAAGCTCTACTAGTTTAGGCAGAGGACCCTGGGTCAGATATGACCACTGATGCTCACAGACTCTCCCTAACTAGCTTCCACAAAAACTAACCCATAACCTACTATTAAAAGCCCCCTTTACCCTTGGGGAAATTTTCTTAGCTCCCTTCCCTTGTTCCCTCTAACACAATTGTGATGGATTGACCTGTCAGTTGAGAATAAAACTACTCAGAGGAGGGGAAGTTATAGGATTTGGAAGGCAGAGAAGGGACTGTTCAATCCTTTATAGCTTGACTATTGGTAAGTTAACAATACTTACTGTGATGAACCAGTATGAATTGAGTCTATAAACCAATCTGGATAAGAAGCCCAGTTGATTGGCTGGTGCCAGGACATGAAGGTGCAAATGGGCTATGGAGCAGAATGGAGGCCAGTGGAAACCCATTCTGAAAAAGAGGAGCAGAGAGTTAGAAGCTAACAAATTAATTTGGGACCATAATTTAACTTTCATCTACTTGAAAAACATTATCCTAGGGAGATGCCCTAAGGTTGGATTTGATATTCAAAATTAATTCTCCCAGAAAGCAGTTCATAGTAGCTTAGGACTTTCAAGTCTTTAAAGATTCCATTTGTGCTCCTTTTATACATAAGACTCCTTCCAAAGCAGTGGTTCTCAAGCTTTTCCATGGTGGCGATTAGAATCCTTTGGTTTAAAAAAAAAATGGCAGAAATCTCATAGTAAAATTCTCTAAAATTGTTATATTAAATGCCTACTAACAAACAAGGTAAAGTTCATTGAGGGGGAAAAAAAGCTTGAGGTGTTTCAGGATTCCTTGCAGCACAATTTAAGAAATATCACTCCCAAAATAAACCTAAAAAACAGAGCCATGAAAACAGTGAAGTATAAAAACCAGAGTTGATCTATCATTCAATCAGCAGAGGGCACTCTTGTCTTTGTTAAAAGCTGAGCCCAAGCCATACAGCCCAAGTCTTCTCAAGAACAATTTCAGCAGATATTAAAAACACATACAGGTACACTTCATTTTGAGGAAAACATTACAGATCAAATCTATGCAAACATTTGATTTTACTCTGAAAATAAGGATTTGGTTTTAGGGGGTTGTTTTGCTCTCTAAGAGTTTACAATGTGTTTAAGATATTTTGTTTACATAAATTCTGTTTGTATACAACTTTAAAGGAACATACGTAGTGAATAAAGGAATACACACATTCATAACAACCCTTCATCCATCCAACAACATAATAACAAATTTTTACAAAGTGCCCACCACTTAACAACCCAAACCACAAATGGCAGTTACTGGGCTGACAAGTGAGCAAGGCACATCATAACAAGGTTTCTTTATATATCAATAATCACTACTAGATAGGCTGTGGGAAAAACAGGCACACTAGCACATTGCTGATGGATCTAAAATTGGTCAAACTGTTCTAGAAGGCAATTTGGAATTATCCAAAACGAGTGACCAAATTCTCCTTACCCTTTGACCAAGAAATTCCACTAATAAGGGTATTTCCCAAAAAGGTCCCATATGGACCAAAAAATTCATAGCAGCACTTTTTGTGGTAGCAAAAATTAGAAACAAAGAGGGTACCTGTGAAGTTGAATCAGTTTTGAGACATAAGAGTAATGGAATATAATTGCACCATAATAAATAATGAATATGAGAAATGTAAAAGAATTAGGTAAGATTTGATATATGTATGAAATAATGTAGAACAAAAAAAAGCAGATTCAGAGAACAGTATTTATAATGACCTCGATGGGGTGGGGGGGATGTTTTGGTCCAGACCTATAATTTAATAGGTAACTCCGAGTGAGGAAACCCCCTTCCACCAATGCAGATCAACAACTGACCAGTAATTAATATTTTCAAGGAGGTGCTTGGGGCACTGAGAGGTTTAACTGATTTATCTAGAAACACAAAGATAGTACGAGTACAGCCCTGGCTTGCCTAGATGACCCTGCAAAGGAAAACAACCCTACAAGATAGCAGACTGAAGATTAACGTAAAGATCAACCTTCATTCCCTTAAGCCCGAGTTTACTCTACTATAAAATTATGAAGGCTGGCAATTTCATCTCTAATGTCCCTTCCAGCTCCATAGCTAACTGTGTTTCTCTAAGGATGAAAATTATACCATTGTTACAAAGGTGTAAAATGTTGCACATGCTATCAAACATGATCTGTACCTCAGCCTGTTTTGCTTAACTGTTTTTCTTGGTTAAAGGGAAGTGGCCTATGGGACAAGATATTGGAAACAGCAATGATGTTAGAAATGAATAAAAAAGTTTTATTTAATAAACAAGCAATTCTCCTTTAGGAGGGGAAGAGTGGAGGCTATGGAGAGAAAATCTGGGGTGGCAATTACTGGAAGAAATTCACTACAAGGTAGAACTTGCCAAAGAACAGTAATAATTGTTAATCTAATCTCACATTTCTATAGTGCTTTAATGTTTTTGGAGCACAGGTATTTCCCATTTTTTTATCTAGATTAATCTTAACACCTCTCAAGCTTAGTTTTCTCAATTGTAAAGAGTGGGAGTGGGGCAGGGTGGGAAGGTGTTAGAGACCAAAAAAAGAGGACTCATATGTATAAAAAATATTTACAGCAGCTCTTTTTGTTATAGCAAAGAACACTGGAAACTGAAGAGGTGCTCATTAATTGGGAAAATCAACAAATCATGGTATGTGAATGTAATAGAATATTATCGTCCTGTAAGAAAGGGACTGTTTCAGGGAAACCTGGGAAGACTTATATGAACTGATGCAGAACGAAGTCACAAGAACAAGTTATAAAACAACAACACTGTAAAGAAAAACAATTTTGAAAGACTTAAGGGCTCTGAACAATGTAATGGCTAGCCATGATTTGAAAGAACTGATGATAAAGCATACTATTCACCTACTCAGAAAGAGGTGATGGATTTAAGGTACAGAATGAGACAAGGATTTGAGTATATGGCCAGTGTTTTGTTCTATAATGCCCATTTATTACAAGGACTTTTTATTCTTCTTTTTCCATTTGGTGAGGGGGAAGATAAAAGGAGAAGGGAAGTAGAAGGGAGATAAAAAGCTATTAATGGGATTACCACCCACCCCTAAAAAAAGAGGAAAATAGAAGGCTAAAAGGGTCATTGAAGTGTTTTTTAAATGCATATAAAAGAACAGAAGGAAGTCCAGAAATTTCCTTCACAGTCATACAGGACAGTTTTGAAAGTTACTTGTTAAATTTACTATATGTCTAAAAGGAAAAGCAAGTATACAATAAGAGTCACTGTTTCATGTGTTGTCTTCTTTTCCTATTGATAACCTGTACAGGAAAATGTTCATTTTATTATTAAGTTCAGAATGATGTTTTTAAAATAAAAATATAAGGGCTGGCTTAGATGCCCTTTGAGCTCTAAATCCATGATCCTATGATTAAAGGTACAACTCTGAATCCCAGAACCAGATGCCACATAACACTGCACCTTCCCTGTGTGTGTGTGTATGTGTGTGTGTGTGCGCACGTGTGAGAGAGAGATAAAGAGAGAGTGTGCAAACTCTCTAACATTAAGAACTCTTTAAGGGCAAAGAATATGTTTCACTGATATTTGTATCTTTTGCTCACCCTCCACCCCCTTGCCTTAGCAGCAAACTGCCGCTCACACTGTAGGCAATTAATAAATGTTTGTTCAATTGAATAGGGCTTCCAAAATATCTCATTTGGGTCTTTCTGTTGATATCTTGCAAAGTCAGAAGTTTTTGATATTGAAACAACCTATGGGGGTTAGTGAAAACATTGTTAAAAAAGCACTACGGCAGAATTTTGCGTAAATTCTTACATTCATTCCTTTAGCAGTCATGTGATCAACTCCAATTCAATTATAGTAAAGAAATTAGTGAGAATACAACATGCAGTACAAAGTATGCACGTTAGCAATGAATTCTTACTATCAACTTCAGCTTTCAAAAGATAAATAGATTTTCCATTTGAGGTACAACAGACTGTCAGCTTTGCTTTCGTTACCTGATGAGTAATAATCTTTTATAAAATTAATAATTCCCAATATGGTCATAGCTGGGTATACTCATACCTCACATCACTCAGGTCAGTGACATTCTTCTGCTGAAGAATGGTTTTTCCAACAGTAACCATTTTCTCCACTGTAAAAAAAGAAAAAGAAACTACCTTTAGCAAACACTAATATGTCAAGCATACTAAAACACATACTAATAATTCTTCTAACTCTGTATCGTAAGTTTTCAAAAAAAAAAACTAATGAAGAAACCTAGAGAAAATGGAGAGATGACCTCAGCCACTTTTTAGAGCACAAGTAACTTCTCCCCCCACACAAAAAAAAATTCCATTGTTTGGGATCCCCATCTTACCAGAAAGGAAAATAACTTTACTCAGAGAAACACTCACCGAGGGTCCAGACCAAAAATAAAGTACAAAGGAAAAAAAATGTATTAGCCAGGGCCACTACGGACTTCCCTTTTCATCACTAAAGGAAGCCCAGACCCCACATAAAATTCGTCTCCAATGTCTAAACTAGCAGGATAATAATTAATGGCAACAATATACCATTAAAGGGTTTGGGTGACTACTTAGGAAGCAAGCACGTCAGGTGAAAATTAAGGCATCTTCACAAGTAAAATACTGCTTATCTGGTTTTCACAACATCATAACACAGAATTTCTTTTAGGTGAAAACATAACAGACAATCTAGGCTTCACCAGAATATTTCTTACATCCTAGTATGGTGATATGAAATAATCATAAAAATTAAAAATACAATTACACTAAATTTTCATTCTTCTGAACGAAAAAAAAAAACCGTTGTAATAACTAGGATTTTGGGGGAAGAAAGGTGAAGGAGAAGCATATTCAGTTCTTTGATGAGAGATTCAAAACGAAAGGCAAGCATTCTGCTTTTAGGGACTGATCAAAAAACTAAATTTCAGGATATGCTTTAGGGTCAGTTTAAATTCAGCCCTATCTCCTATACTTTGAAAATCTACAGGGCTTTCTAACCTGGGATCTATGAATTTATTTTTATTTTGATATCTTGATAACTAGATTCCATTATAATTGGTTTCCTTTGCAATCCTATGTCTTTTTAAGGCAGCTGGATGGCAAACTGGCTAGAGTTTTGGGTTTAAGAGTCAAAAAAACCTAAATGCCAATCCTGCTGTGTGACCCTGTTAAATCATGCAACCTCTCTCAGCCTCAGCTTCTTCATCTGTAAAATGTAAACAATAATAGTACTAAGCTCAGAGTTGTTATGAAAATCAAATGAGATAACACAAGTAAAGCACTTTGCAAACTTTAAAGTGCTATATAAATGCTGGCTATTATCATTTATTCTGTATTTAAAAACTTTATTCTGAAAAGGTGTCCATGACACAAAATAGTTTAAGAACTCTTTACCTGGAGCAACATACAAATGTCTGATGCACTGAAAGATCCTAAACTACCTTTTGGATCAAAGATTACATTTTATTTAATGTAGTGAAGTGTTTATTGAAATCTAATTCCTCGAAAATGGTTACTACCTATTGGCAATGTTGGGATCAGCAATCAGTCACCCTGATTATTAAATATATTAAATTAAGTAGAAAGCCATATTTCCCAAACAATGCATACGAACAGAATTTATTGTGAAAACTGACCTATCATGAAAATGTATTTAGACTAAACAATCAGATTATCTTTCCATGTTTGCAGAACATAACAAAACAATGTCAAGTTATAATAGTTGTTGAAACAGATTACATAAAGTTATCTCTATTCACTATCAACCTGCTGCCACTCTGTAGACAAATGAAGTTTTAGAATAAACTGATCTCTAACTCAGCGATGACCACAAACATGAACCTGGAACCTTTCGATAAAAATAAAGAAACACTAGCATTAAATACTGGAGAAGAAAATGGCACACCACTCCAGTGTCTTTGCCAAGAAAACCCCAAATATCACAGAGTCAGTCACAACTGAAACGCCTCAAGAACAACAAAAAATATTAAATCTGGTCCCGTTAAATTCAAAGAGGCCCAGAGCTTGGCAGGGAAGCAAGATACTAGTTACAGATTAGGCACATTTTTAAGGGAGGCATCATGATAGTACAAAGCACCTGGTCTAAAGACAGGGGCCCTGGGTTTGACACACAAGACCTGGGGCAAGTCACTAAAACTTCCTTGAGCCTCAGTCTTTATCTATCAAATAAGGGGGCTAGAGTAAGTGACCTCTGAGGATCCTTTTAACTCATATGTCTATGATTCTATGATATTCTGAAGATCAGAATAGCTCCAAGACATTATGCAGGTACCTTCTGGAATCTAACCCAATTTGTCTCTCATGCAAGGTATCTTAAAATAGTTAGCCAACTGATCCCAGGCTCTGATAAGAATAATCACGGCAAACTTTGAGCCCAAGTAACTTAAAGGTATAAAAGGTTATGGTGTAAAAAGGCAGCAGAACTGGGAGAAGAAAGCTTAATCTATCATAAACATAGACTTAAACCTTTCACCCATAGCAAAAGTTGATCACTAGGTCCCAAATTCCAAGGTTCCAGTGTTTTAGTTACCATGAATTTATACTATGAGCTCAAAAGGTAAATGTAGCAAACTAGGTTCAGCATAGAACGAAGGAAATAAGCATTTATAAAGCATCTCCAATCTGCCAAGCACTGTGCTAAGTGCTTTACAAACATTATCTCATTTAAGCCAGTTTGTGATCGTATATCACATAGAGCCAAGCCATACCATGACATTTTCAAATAAAACTAATATTGCTTTTCTAAAATTTCCAATCCAAGATGATATCACCATAAATGATATTATTAAAGTCTTACCTAATGGTACATCTTCTTTCTTTAGGGTTTTGCAGTTTCCAATGTGCTTCTTTGGCACCACGAGATAATGGTGTGGAGCCCCAGGTCTGATGTCTTGGAAGCAAACCAGGTCTTCAGGCTAATGGAATAAAACATTCATTTTCTTTTGTTATTCAATTAATCTTTTAAAAGCATTTTCTGGTTCTGAGGCACATGAGCAACAAGATGGCAGACTAGACATTTTCTCTGATCTCTACAACCTCCAAAACATAAATTATGTGCCAAAGATAAATTAAGTTCAGCTGTTTCCATGGTCCAGGACACCCAGAATCCAAAAGAAGGCTTAAAAAAAAAAAAGAAAGAAAGAAAAGAAAAAGGAAGAAAAACAAACAACATCCCCCAGGAACTAACACTCACTGACCCTGGGCTCACTTTGCATTGTTCCCCTACCTCCCAAATGCTTCCAGCAGTGAAGCTGCACTAGCAGACGCAAAAACAGGACACAGACTCATATCAAAAGCTATCCCAGTCTCCCCTCCCTCTTTCCTGTACTGTGGAGACATTACAGAAGTCTGGGTCCCACCATCAGTTTAGCCATAGCCTCAAAACAAAAGCATTTTGGGGGTTGCAATCCAGAAGCACCAGCACTACAAAACTCTGAACTGCTGCATTGGGTCAGAGAACTGAGGAACAGAAGGAGTGAACAGAAGGTCACCAGGGGAGGAATCTATGGTAGGGACCGCTCCCAAGCCTGAGGGAAGAGCACAGCATCCAGCTAGGGTCACTTCTGACCATTTCAAAGTCAGCTGGGGCAAAGACCTAGGCTGATGAAACATAAATTGCCTAGTATGGAAGGAGGCTAAGATGTTTTGAGATCCAGTCTGGCAGGAAGCCACAATCAGAGGGGAGGGAGTTGGGAAGCGAGTGATAAGGAAAATAGACGAGGAAGACTAAAAGTACCAAAGATCCTAGGAAGAAGATAACTCAAAGACCTTGAACATTAACAGATAAATCAACAGGAAAAATAGTAACAGAAAGAAATGTGCTCTCCAGATCTCATAAACAAGTTCGGGCATCTATGAATAAACACTTCAAAATAAAGGAAAATGATTCAACATTTGATGAGACTGAGGAATTTGAGAACACGGAACCACAAAATGCTTTTTCTGAGCAGTTTAAATGAGAATTATGAGAGTAATCAACAGAAAAAAAACTTGAATCTACAAAAGCAAGCAACACCAAATTAATAGAGGGGGAGAAAGATTGGGAATGCATATACCAGAAGTGAAGAACAACCTAGAAGAAGAGAAGCAAAAAAAAAAACAAAAACAAAAAAAACCATTTAAAGAAAATGTCACTATGTAAGCAAAACATACAGAACTCAAAGACAGGATGTACAGTGACAACCTAAAGATCATAGGTCTCCTGGAAGAATATAACATAATAAATGGACACCATAATGAAGAGAGTAATAGAAAAGAACTTCCCAGAACTTCTGAACATGGAAAATGAAATTTCCATTGAAAGAATTCACAGATCGTCTCCAGAATAAAACCCAAGGCTACAAACTCCAGGACACAGAGTGGTTAAATTTAACAATTCAATACAGAAACAAGAAGTTCTGTAAATATTTCCTAATGCTGTTTTGGCACTGCCCAGAAACTATAAATCTCAATTCACTGGAAGTGGTACTTAGATTAAAGCTGAATGATGCCAGTTTCACTCAAAGCAGGTTTTAGAATTATACAGACAATTTCTATAAAGAAACCCAGAAAACTAGTTTCATGAGACCTTCATTTATCCCAGTGAACAAGAAGGCTGATTATAAAAAAAGGAATCATGAAAAAAAAAAAAGCAATCATAAGATGGCCCAGTGCCACTTCATTATCAAGGATTTCATAGTTCATGTTTTCTCTTCATTGCTAATGGTATATGTGTTTTCTCTGACTCAAAAACATATTTTAAAGTTCTGGTTATCATAACATAAAAAGTAATGACTTTTTTTTCTTTTGCATTTTACTTTCTCTTAATTCAATCTTTTCTTCCATTATAACAAGAACTTTGCACTCTATCTGGCAGTCACTGATCCAAGTGTTACAGTTTAACTTCTTTTTTGGGGGGGAATAGGTTTACAATCACTATTTTTCTGGTTTTCTTCTACAAGCCATTCAAAAGACTTTCATTTCCTGAAAGTATATACCAATCAATCAAAAACAGCCTTCGCTCCATTTTTTTTGTGCTTAATGAGATCTAGGCATAACCAATAGATAGCCTGCATACTCTGATGGTATACTCAAATCAGAGGGCCTCCAACACACTGGGTGGATCCTTTGTGGTCATATTATGGGAAGGCAAAAATAAGAGTCACACAGGATGAGCAATGAGGCTACAATAACCACATCAAGGAGATCACAGATATATTATCATGAATTAGAATATATATGGCATTGCTATATACAAGAGACCTCAATGCAGCAAAAACTTAGCTTTGACTGGCCAACAAAGTAAAAGTGTTTTTGCTCTTATAGGATATTCATTCACTCCTCTACTAAGGAAGATTTTATTCCCTCATTCATTTAATGAGACATTAACTGAGCAACTATTGTGTATCAAGCGTGATACAGGCAGAGAGAGGTATACAATTTAAAAAGATATGTTTTGGAGGCATGACCAATGTGGAATTTGTTCTAATTGACTATGCATGTTTGTTACAAACGTCATTCTTGTTCTTTTTTCAATGAGGATGGAGGGGGAGAGAAAATAGTTTTTGTTCATCGAAAAAAATTAAATCAAATTTTAAAAAAAGAAAAGATATGCATGGTTTCTACCTTCATGTAGTTCAGAGTATAGGAAATGGAATCATGTTTTATTATCCTCTTCTCTTTTATAAAATTAAAATTTAATTCAGTGCGCATGAAAATAACACATGTAACAACCTTTCTGAATAAACATTTTCCTAGAGTCACCTATTTCCTACTGGGTTTCTTTTCCCATAGTCACCATAACTTTAAAACAGAATATGAATAAAGGAAAGCAATTTCACTGGCTAGCAAACTTGGCTTCAATGAAAAAACCATGAGAAGTGCTAGTGCCCTTTGACCCAGTAATATTATTACTAGGGTTTTACCCTAAGGGGTAAAGGGGGAGGGGGGGGCCTATCAATCAGGAAATGGCTGAAAAAATTATGCTGTATGAATGTAATGGAATACTACTGGGTTATAAAAAATGATGAAAAAATTTCAGAGAAACCTGGGAAGACTTGTATGAAATGATACTGAGGAAAACTGAAGAGAGCCAGGAGAATGGTTTATATGATTACAACATTTTAAGGACAAACAATTCTGAAGCAGTTAAGAACTATGATTAATGCAATGCCCAACCATTACAACGATGATGATCATGCATGCAACCTGCATTCTGACACAGAGTTGGACTCGATGCAAAGTGAGACATATATTTTTGGAAATGGCTTATGTGAGAATTTGGTTTGACTATGTATATTTGTTACAAAGGTGTTGTTTTTCTTGTATTTCAATGGAAAGGAGGGGAATATAAAATGAGAGAGAAAATAAAAGTTTATTAATTTTTAAAAGCACAAAAAAAAAATAGAAAAAGGAAAAACCATGATTAGGCAAGTACTATATTCCACATAGATTCTCCCCTAAAGAAAACAAAACAAAAAAAATCCTGCCTGGCAGTAGGTTTCAGAGAATGGCTTCTTTGTCTTGCTGTTCCAACCTCCAGCAAGCAGCAAGAATGGAAACAGGAGAAGACAGCAAAAATCCAAGTATTAAATGTTCCCTCCTGTCTCATGACTGCAGCAAATAACCCAATAAAGACTGTTAAAATGGGTGTTAGGATATCAGCTGCACTGTCATCTACTCTTGGAACACCTTCAGCAGAGAGACTGTTTTGATGATACGAAGTCACCAATAAAAAAAAGCTTGCTCCATCATGGCCACACTCCCTGGGCTACATCCCTACACCCAAGTTCCTCCAAATATTAAAATGTTAAGGGTACATTGTATCTGTTTTTCCTTCTGAATTTAGGAGCCATTTAAAGAAGGGTGGCAGAGGAGTATTATTCATATCTGCCACCCTTCTTTAAAGGTTGTGTAAGGCTGCATAAAAGACTCAGAATTAAAAGACCTGGATTATAGTCTTGGTTTTAATATATACTCTCCAGATGAACCTGGGGCAAATCACTAATGTCACTAAGCTTAAGGTTAATTACCTATAAAATGAGGGAAATAGAACTTTCATTACATAGGAGTTGAGAAAGTTAAAAAAAGGGCTTAACTGCCTTCAAAAAGTTCAAGGCGCCAAATCCAGATGAACTATAACCATGGTATTGAGAAAACTGTAAGGTATGATTGCTGGGTTATGGTTAGTGATCTCCAAAAAATTGAGAGAATGGGGGCAATGCCTCAGGACTAGAAAAGAGCACATGTTATCTCAATTAAATAAAAGTTTGATCTCATTCATGGCAAAATTCTAGAACATCATATAAAAGGAAGGGTTAGGGGACATCTAGGATAGGGAGTAAAGACTACACATGCCAAACTAAACTAAAGTGCAATCAAGGAAATGCTATACCTTGATTTCGACAAAACACTATCTCATGCTACCCTTGTAGGAAGCTAGAGAAGATATAGCCTAGAGAAAAGCAGACTTAAAGAGCAGTCATAGCAGGACAGTGACAACTTGGAGGGAAATCTCTTTAGTGGCATGCCCCAGGGATCTGTCCTTGGCCTAGTACTGTTTCACTTTTTTTTTTAAAAACAATAATCTGAATGAAAGCAAAGATGGAATGCTCATAAAATTTGCAGGCAACCCAAAGCTGAAAAGGATAGCTAAAATACTGGATGAGAATCAGGATCCAAAAAAAATTCTGCCAAAAAGAATGGGTCAAAATTAGTACGATAAAATTCAACAGACGTAAATGTAAAGCCCTACATTTGTAGTCCTCTCAAAAAAATCAGAGAGAAGTACGGCAGTTTATATTAAATAGGTCTGCAAATTTTAGTGAATTTCAAGCTCATTATGAATCAACAACTTGACAGTCAAAGCCAAAAAAAGTACTAATTTATTTGTTCTTAGGCAACACTGAAAGTTATAGTGTCTAGACTATGGGAGATGACAAGTCTTACTGAACTCTGCCCTGGTCAACCATATCTGGTATAATGAATTTTTAAGGTACTGACATTTTGAGAAGCAGCATGGTATAATGTATAAAATGCTTTTCTAGGAGTCTGGAAAACCTAGGTTCGAGTCCTGATTCTGACACATATTGGCTGTGACCTGAACAAGTCAACTGACCTCTTGGTTGCCCTGCCCAACTCTAAGGCTTTAGGTTGCAAAGACCTGCTGTACCTTCTCAAATTAGTACAGGGGGCTCCCTTATCAAGAATTCCTCAAACCAAAGAAATCCCAAGTCTAGTGCCATTTCCCATTCCCAAAGACACTTTAAGAAGTGCACTGACAAGATGGAGCACATTCAGAAGTAGAAATCAGGATGATGAGGACTAGAAATCATGACATATAAAGGGCTGACCAAGGGAAAAGGAGGATGTTTTAGCTTGAAAAGGAGAGATTTAAGGGAGCCATACAAGATGTCAAGAAGAATTTGAAAAGCTTTCATGCAAAAGAATTGAACTTGCATTACTTGGTCTCAAAGGGTAGGACTAAGAACAATGGATGGAAGTTACAAAGAGACAGATTTAGCTTTGATTGAAAAGAAAACTTCCTAATACAGTTGTACAAAAAACAGAATGAGCTGCCTTGGGAGGTGGTAGGTTCCCCTGTACCGCAGGTCTCCAAGAGGAAACAGAATAACCACTTGTCAGGCACGCTGTTGAGGAGATACCTGTTTAAAACTAGTTTGGATCAGATGGATTCTGAGGTGCCTTCCACTTTGAGATTCTGTGACAACCCACTGGATAGTTGTGAAGAAATCATTTCTTAAACCTTAAAGCACTAAGACTGGTTATTATGTAAGAACTTTTCATCCTCTTCTTTCAGTGCTTTCCAGCTGAAATGCAAATGATGTGATTTAGATCTGAAATGGTATAAAAATGTTAAAACAGATCCAGTGATTTGATGTTGCACTGTTGTAGTTCTCCATGGAGAATTTATTAGAGGGTGTGAGCAGAAATATCACAGTATGAAATGGTATGGGTGGATCACACTATGATTATAGAATCAAAGCTCAAAAGGACTTCAGAAGCCATCTAATCCAATTCCCTCATTTTATAGATTTGGAAACTGAGGCACCGAAAGTTTAAGTAACTCAGTTCTTTCCACTGATCTACGGTGGCTACCAGTGAAGGTGCCATTGGAAGGAGTAAATACATTCATGAAATTACAGAGCCACCAAATTAATGTACCCGACTCCCCTATTATCTGAACAAAATTCATAGGAAGTACTGGTAGCTGAGAATACAGTTGGAAAACCATTAGTCTAGGATGGTAAAAACAAATAGTTTTAAATTAGTAGGGTGAAGGTATAATTTTTTTTTAGGATTATGTATCGAGCCTATTAATCTAAAGCCTATAGAAGAGATTTTTACACGGAACTCTTAAAAATTCACTGCCATACATGAAGTCAGTCATTTAACAAGCATTAAGCTACTATTTTACTATGTGCCAGGCATTGTGCTAAGCACTGGGATTACCAATACAAAGAAAGATAGTGCCTGCCCTCAAAGAGTTTACATTCTAATGGAAGAAGGGGCAGGGATGGGGGAAGAAGAGGAAAGAAAAAGGTACTGCAGAGCAGGGACCCAGTAAAAAGTCTGGAATAGGGGAAAGAATGAGACAAGGCAGGCCAGGGAGCTCTCCTTAAGTGGAGCTTCTGGGAGGAGCCATCCAATCAGAGAGAAAGGCTGCAAGGGCAGAGGGTACTTCCAATGAGAGAATGGCAGAGGTTTAGAAGGACAAAAAAAACCCCAAAAAACCCAAAGACAATGAAATGAATGAGAAGGTCTTCATATGCAAAACAGAAGTTCCTTATCCTAAAAATGTCAGTGGCTTGAATAGATCAATTGCATATGAAAAGGCCAGGGAGACAAAAACTTAACTCAACAACACAAACTACATTCATACCTTTGTCCCTAATCACTCTTCTGCATGACATCCCCAAAAGGATGCCCAAAGACAGCTGGGGAAGTAGGACTGACAGAATTAGGCCAAATCAGCCCCGAATGAGTTCCAGTGCCTTAGGAAGGGCAGAGGCTTTTAAGCCACAAAGGATGGTCATCAGAAGAGGCTTGACCCTACTTCCGGTCAGAAGATAATCAACCTTAGAGCTGAAATTCTGAAGCTAAACATTATCGACCACAGTGAAAAAGCACTGTGGCACTCCAGCTGAAGAGTACTTATTATTACCCAGCCAAGATAGTGGCTTAGGTGGAAAAAAATATGCAGCTGCCTATCAAAATGGGAGCCCAGAGAGTCTAGTCAAAGATTCCAGAAGAGATTCCCTGCCCTGAGAAAAGCCCAGCTGTTGCCCAGTAGCATGGCTTGCCCATCCAGATCAAGGAGCTAACGATTGCACACACTGCACATCCTAGTACAGCAGAGCCCGGTGAGGAGTTAACAAGGCTGCCAAAATGACCTGTTTGATCCAGCCAATGCTTCTCCCTACTTGGAGGTGGCACTGCTGAACAAGTGAACAACTCATCCATCACTACTGCCATATCTCCCAGTCAATCTTGTGAAGACTGCATTAAAAAAAAGGGCATCAAAGACCTGCATGCAGTTTTAGGGTTCTGAGTTCCCTAGCATGAATATGTTCCCTGCACATCTACCTCTACCTCTCTATAACCGTACTTTAAGTTTGTATGGACAGTATACCCTGGTGTTGGGACAAACACTGTGTAAACCACCCTTCATGCTATGCCATCAGTAAATTGCCTTCAATAAGGAACTAAGTTCACTGGCTGGGAAGCATATATACTAATGTGGGCTCATGAGCTGGTTAAGGGGTTAGTACTCATGGGTTTACCCCTAGAACTCTGAAAGCAATAACAAGCCAACCTGCCAGCGTGAATGCACCCACAAGAAGGTGTTTTAAAGTAGTTTACCCACACCCACAGGTATCAATGCTTTCCTTGGTTTTAACTCTAATTCAACTGAGCCACTAAAATATGACATATGTAGACAAAAACTATTGTGTTTTAGAGAAAGTTGGCAGATAACAGCAATAATATCTAAGGTTTTAGATCAATCTGATCTGAGGGCAGTTTAGCACTGCAATATTATCCTGGCTAGATTCAGGTATAGTCAAGCAGAAAACCAGAAAAACACGCTTAGTTTTGCCTAAGCATTTCACGGTTTAGAATATTTAAACTGATGCCCAATTTCTTCAGTGAAAGATCTCTTCTACCTATAGACTACTATGCATCACTGTGGTATTGATATGACTCTAGGTCCTCAAAAGCTATGCCAGCAGAAGCTCTGGCAAGTTCTACTCACCTGGAAAGGCCTTATGTCTGTACTGAAAAATGGACCGTGATCATGATAGATAGGGACTACCTTATTTTAAATGCAGAAAGACTCTTCAACAAGATACTGACCTCTCTGGTTTAAAAAGGCAAAATAGTCAGACCCAGAATGTGAAGAAGTATCATCTCTATTTATCTCTTCAATAAATTTTTCAAGATTCTGGTGATCCCAAATACTTCTGAGCATCACTTCACCCAACCTCATTAGTTGCAGGTATACTTCATTTTAATCAAGTGATATGTGAAATTTCACTCATAAATTATAAATTAAGATCACAAATTTAGTATTGTAAGGGACCTCAGAGGTCTAGTCTAACCTCCTCATTTTAGAGATGAGGAAAACTGAGGCCCAAAGAGGTCCAAAGTCACACATATAGTAAGTTTAGGAGAAAGAATGTGAATGCAGGTTCTCTGACTCTAGAGCCCATGCTTTCTGTACTCTCTATCACTACTGCCTACTTCACAGAATTACTTTATATAAAAGTACTTATTTTCTTTACAAAAGGATCCACTAGATCATTCTTTGAAATGGTGAACTCATACTACTGGTGGGCCATTTGCTCCTCCTTGGTTTTCGAAGAGGACCAATGACATCACCACGATGTCCTGGGTGATGTCTTGACTTGTGTGTAAACTGGATTTAAGTGAGGCAGAGTTGCACAAAGTTGTGAGCCTCACACTCTCTCCTGGGGTCACTTAAGTCCAGTGGCAAAAGTGTAATCATGGTATGTGAAATAGTTCATGCACAGACTATGTGTACAACAAACTTAAACTGAATTTAGTAGAATGGGGGTGGAGGGTAGGGAAGTCTAATGAACTCACCGTGGCATTTTAAATGACTCATAAGTTCCTTTTCAGGACGACATCTATGTTTTAAAATAAGGGGGTATATATCTTTTATTCATAGGTACAAGTTGCTATTTACATGTTTCCATTACATGCTTTATAAATTTATCCTGAGTACTTTTAAAAGAAGGTATTATTTGCAATTTTTCCTTTTCCTCAGGCCAGTACATTCATCATATGAGAAACCTTGATTTTTGTTTCATCATTTCCAAACATCCGATTAGCCCAATATGAGCTGTGAAATAGACTCCTGATAGAATAAGTGGAGCATGATATGAAACAGAAAAATCTGATGGCATAAATAATAGAAAAGAAACAACCCTTGGAGCAAGCCAGCATGTTCCAAGTTTGCTTTAAGTTAGCTGCCAGTGATTTTGGCTAGATTAATACAGAATGAATACTAGAGATTTAAAAAATAAACACACAAAAAAAGTAAACAACCAACTCTGGAATTTTATTATTCTAAGCCAAGGAGGATAAATTCTACTGGTCTTCACAATCTCCACAACATTAAAAGGGAGTTTACATTTCCTTGCCTTTCCCAATTAAAACCAGAGGAGTAAGTGATATTGGGTAACAGTCCCACCTTTCACTGGATCTCACTGATTAGTTGGGAAAGTGAACTACTGGAAGAGACCTCAGATCCCCATGTCCAACCCTCTCAGTTTACAGACAAGGACACTGAGGCTCAGGAAAGTGGAGTGAGTTTCCCAGGGTTATACCAGGAATAAACTGAGCCAGGTCCTCTAACTCTAAATCTAGCACTCTTTCTACAACCTTTTCAGAGAAGTCAGCATTTACTTTAAACATTTTGCCACTTAACTTTCAATCAAAAAGGAAGCAAAAATACAACTATTTAATTTTTTAAATGCAAGTGAAAATGCACATCAATTTGTAAAATGTTAAACAGCCTATTACCTTTTTTCTTCCCTTTGTTTTTTTGTCTCTCCGTACACCTGTATGTGGGTAAAACTCTAGCTGTCTGCCCCTCATAAAATTTTATGTCTTTCCAAATTTCCTTTCATAGAAAGAAATAAAATGATACAAAATTTATATGGAAAAGAACATATATTAGAGTTGGAGGGATGGGGAGGAAGGAGAAAGGTCAAACTTTCACAACCAGGTTTTGATTACACTATAAAAACAAAACTGACACCGAACAAAACAATAAAAAAGCTAAACAGGAGAAGAGACAATCTAGAATTAGACCAAAGGGATTCAATAGATGAGTGTCTGAAAAACCCAAGGATTACAAAACGCAGGGGAAGGGATCAAGAGAAATTTGTAAAAATTGGTAGAATTAGATCCCATATAGAATTTTCCCCCTTTTTCTGCAGTACTATATTATATAATACCATAATAGCAATTAGATCCATTATCTAAATATCTTAAAACACATCACAAAACATCAGGAAAAAAATGAAATTAGTTGAAATTGTGGTGAGAAAGAAGTTTTTTTTTCCCTAACAAATGAAAGATATTGTAGGAGACAAAAGAAATTTTATTATGTAGAAATAGGATTTTCACATAAAAACAAAATCCCAAGTAAAAAAGCAATGGATTAAAAAAAATCTTTGCACTGAATGTACAGCTGATAAAAATGACTTCAAAAACCTATAAGAAATTCACACATATTTATGTGTAAAAAAACTTTAAAGAGGCAGTGCTGGAAGGAAATTGTTAATAATCACCTAAAAAAACACTTGAATGCTTAAAAAATTAAATGCAAGTTAGAATGGTGAAGTAATATATATATACCCTTCAAACTAGTAAAGATAATTAAAATTATAAAAATTCAATATTGGTAGTATTGTGGGCACACTGGCTGTAGTATTACACTATGGGTGGAGCAGAGAACTGGTGCAATCTTTCTGAAAAGCAAATGGCAAGAGTACCCTTTGAGCCAGTAATAGTAGGTGAATATCCTAATGATGTTATTTAAATTAAAAAAAAAAAAAGGCCCTCACTGTGCAAAATGATAAAATTTGGGGGAAAAAAAGCCCCACCTAATCGCAAACAGTCCATAGGTACAGCTACTGGAAACAGCAACATAAATTCATCCTGTTTCAATAGAACAGATCAACACCCTTTGAAAATAAATAAATAATAAACAACCAAAATAAATAATATGGAAGAGTTGAAGCAGAATCAGAAGAACATACACATCCACTACCATTATTACTCAGTATCAATAAAAAAACAAAAAAAATTTAATTATTAGATATCAGAAGAGGACACAGAAGTAAAGGAGACATTTTTGTTAAAGTATGTATATACACATACATACATATAAATAATAAATAGTTTGTCATTTGTGATTGTGTGTTTTAATTTTTATTTTATTTGAATGTTCTGTTTGATGATCACTAAGTTTACAATCTATTTTTAAAAATTAATTTCTATTTCTTGACTCTTTTGTATCCCCAGCGTTTAGCATTGTGCCTGGCACACAGTGGGCGCTTAATAAATGTTTGTTGATTTTATTATGCCATTTGCATTGATATGCCACATATTCTGCCATCCACAATGCTGGTGGACGTTTATGCGGTTTACAATCCTCTGAAAGGAAAAACAGTAAGCAGCTACTATTTAAACAAAGCTTTCCTCCTTGCTATCATCACACACCTCATTTTATTTTCTAACAGCGATATCTTGAATATACTATACTTAAGAAACTAAATACTGAAGATACTAAAGCCATTTTGTAAACAGAAATGAAGGCGTCCTCAATACACCAAACACCTTTTTTGGAAAAGCGATCCTTCTTTTCGAAAGACTCGATAAGCGGCACCCAGACCACAGCTAGCCGGCGGTCAGTGAGTTACCTTCCAACAGCTGGACCCCCCAGCTGAGGGGAGATACACCAGTCTCACCTGCACCCCCAAACTGGGATCGGGGGTCCAAGTCTGTGCCAGGCCCTCCTTGCAAAGTCCCCAGCCCCAGTACAATGACACACGGGCATAAACGTAAGCGCTTAGAGATCGAGCCAGGCTCCGCCAGCGCCGGTGCCCTCCCTCCCCCGCCCCCAGCTGACCTCGCAGGGCAGCAGTTGGGTGCCGGGCTCCTCCCGCCGAGCGATCCGACAGAACACGCACTTGCGGTCGTAGCCCTCTCCGGTCACACAGGCGGCCGCCCCTTCATCCGCGCCGGAGTCGCTCACGGCGGGCGGAGAGGGTGGCGAGTCGCTGCTGGGGAACCCCTGCTCCCCGGCCATGGCAGTGGCCCAGGGCTGCCCGACGACGCTCTGAAGCTGGAGGAGGCCGCCGCAGAGTCGGCCTCGGCCCCGCCCCTGCGAGGCCCCGCCCCCTCCCGGGCTCCGCCTCCTTGGGCGGTGCGTGGCATCGCCTCCCGCTGAGCGCGAGGAGCTCGGGCTCTGGTGCCCGCTTCCGCGTGAGGACTGCGTCTGGTAGGGGGCGGGGTAGGCACGCGAACAGGGCTGCCCCCTGCTGGGGCCGCCGAACCTCCCCAGCGGGTCACCCGCTGTTTTGCGAAGAATGTCGAGGGCCCCAGAAATGAGGTCACCAAGGAGAGTGGAGTCTGAAGGAAACAGTGCTGTCATCCTCCTCATCCTGGCTGTAATGCACCAGATGGGGGATGTGTCTCTGCCCTGTTCCTTAATTTGTTTTTTAAGTCATAGGCATTTGGCACAACAAACTTGCCAATTGTGTTACCATATAGTATAGCAATTTCAAATTAAAAAAAAATTGGGGGCGGGAGGGGTGGGGAGAGAAGGTTTGTGAGATTTTTAAGCTGCCTGTCGCTTTATGCAACTGGAATCAGGAGGTTTTAAATTCAAGAACCCAATTTCTGAAATTGTTTTCAGTACAGATGCTTTCCAAGGTTTTTACCCTTATTAATAAAAAATAATTAAGATTAGTAAATAAAAATTTAATAATAATTCTTTATTAAACATAATTTTATTAATAATTAATTTTGAAAATTCTAATCCTTTGAGAAGGTGGGATTGCACAGGTGTGGGATTTTGCATGTGTCATATCTTCGATTTATCAGCTTTGCTGAATTTCTTTTCTGTAAAGGTCAGTTTACCGTGATACATGAGAGCTAGTGTGACAAAAACACTAATTCGACTTACCCTCTTCAAGGCACGAAATCAAACTCAATTAGGCAAAACATGCAAACAATACCCTCTAAGAACTAACCACCAACCTGAGCCTTATTCTGGTAAGCTTCTTTGACACTGGACATAGTACAAAGTTCCCTCTCTTCCCACCTTGAGGCCTGTCTCCCTCTAAGGTGCAGAGTGGTTGAGGTGGTCTTCTGCAAGTCAATCAGCTCTGCCCTTGTGCAACAGGCTTCCCCCATTACTCTAATTTTAAGCACATTGGGAAGGTAGACTCAGTTATAGTCCAGAAGCTAGCTAATATCTGGGGCCTTCCCATGGCTTTCTTATGGCTGTAGATAGGGGTGGCACTGTTATTTACCACATAATTTGATGGGTAATTGATTATGTAAACTACTGGTTAAGTTGTTTGTATTTCTACTGATGTTCTGTTCTGTCAGAGGGTACACATAGCTTTATCAGTTTAAGATACATACGTTGTTTACAGCATCATACCATACAAGTACTTACCCTACTGAAAAAAATAAATTACAGAAAAACAATTTATTCAGAACAACTCAATCACAAAATTGCAGCAAGAGTTAAAAGGAAAGTGATATGTACTTTGCCAATGTCCCAGGCTATTGGCCCAACAGATGGGACAAGTCATTATCCATCTTTGTTGTTTTCTGATTGTTACCAGAAAAGATGTGCTTTAGCTTGGATAGTGTGGTACCAACATCGCTCATCATAGCTGAATTTTGTTGCCTTTTCATTTATGTTGTTATGGGAAGTAAACATAATATGACATTATCTTGGTTCTTCCTAGTTCCTTCTTCCTTAATTAGTCAGATATAAGTCCTCCTTCATTTCCTGGAATTCTTCATTGTCCCACCCTTATTGGCTATAATTGAAAGGTCAGATGGGATGGGTGTTGATACATAGGCCAGGTAGGTGGGAAGCTGCCTGACACAGGGCCAGAGATTGAGTATGTCAAGGGGAATTCCTGTGAGCTGCCTGGAAGCTAGAAGCAGGTTATAAGCAGGTTTACTCAGCACATACTCATGACCAGAAATTGCTTGAGCAGTGAAAGGGATAACACTTTGTGGGTTGTTTTGGCCATATAGGGAGACATATGGGGCTAGAATGGTCCCTGCTATTATAAACATCAATCCAGTTGAAAGGCTGACCCTCTTTCATATTACCAAAATCCTTCTATGGTCAGATGAATTTGAGCCAGAACATAAAGCAGGCTAAGGAAGCAAGGTCAGTATTCTCCCCCTACCTAGCCTGATTTCCAATTGTTATTGTGTATATCTGCCCATAGCAAAACCAGAATATTATGATGCTGTATTTTGGCCAGCAAAAACCTCAGGATCCTTATATG
Source organism: Vombatus ursinus (assembly GCF_900497805.2). Lineage (NCBI taxonomy): Eukaryota > Metazoa > Chordata > Mammalia > Diprotodontia > Vombatidae > Vombatus > Vombatus ursinus. Next base: position 17,517,417 of record NW_020946557.1, on the reverse strand, counting down.
TACAACCATGCTTTTTCTTAAAAAAAAATTTCTGAACTTGACAAACACCAAATAAATTGGGTATTTCCATATGCATACAGAAATAGAAAATTGTACACTAAACTGTAAATCTCTATTGTGTACAGTTTGCTTTTCTTTTAAAATACATAACGAATTCAACATGTAACTTACTGTCTTGCATGTGTGTGATTCTTTCTGGCTTTCTGTTGTCCTCTGTATATTTTTTAATGCCTCATTGAGGCTCTTTTCTTTTTTTTTCTTTTTCCTTTTGGCTACCCTATCCCTGGTCCTCCTCTCCCTCCCACCAACTCTCCAAAGTTCACTAAAAAAAAAAAAGAGTGAGAGAAAAAAAAGAGAAGGAAGCTGGGTTTTTTTTTTTTGAGGGGGGTTGGGTTTTTTTGTGAGGAGTTACTCTAGGGTTACTTTCCTTGACTTGGCACAAGACAAGAGAACAATGGAACAATCAACAAACTCATTCTTCCAGCCAGAACTCAAATATAGATTTCCTTTTTTCAGATATATTTGTAACTTGTTTAGTAGCTTGACTGGAAATCAGCACCCCACTTTATACTCCTATCTGAGAATACCTCCTGGACAGTCAGAGTTGTTAAGTGGTGGTGCCCACATGCAAATCCTGTTGCTAGAGGAGGCTAAGGCTAGTGAACTCTGGAATTCTGAGCTGCAGTAGATCGAATGCAGAGTGTGACTACAGTATGGTGAGCCCTGGGGAGCAGAGAGCTAACAGACTGCCTGCGGAGGGATGAACCAGCCCAGGGTGGGAAAAATGGAGCAGGTCAAAGTTTTAGTACTGATCACTATTGGGATTTGACCTGTGAGTATAGGTCAGACTGTGTCACCTCTGCCCTCATTCAACTCTAATGGTTCTTTATTACTTCTAGGATCAATATAAACTCCTTTGTTTGGCATTTAAAGCCCCTCTCAACCTGTCCGCTTCTTGCCTTTCCAGTCTGTTTATGTATTGTACCCCCTCTCCCCACTCCCTTCAAATATTCAACATTGCAGCTAAACTGACATACTTGCTGTTTGTCACACATGACAGATCCTGCATTTCCTACCTCTCTGCCTTTGCTCAGGCTATCACCTCTGCTTCTTGGAATCCCTGTCTTCTTTCAAGACTCAGCTCAAACACTTCAAGAGAAAGAAGCATAAACACACTTCTTCCTAAAGAAAGAAGAAAATGAAGCAGAAAAGACCAAATGTAATCTAACGAGGAACTGTGTCATATGTGTAACAGGAGGCGCTTCCATGTGCATTGGGCACTGTATGAATCGTATTTTGCATTTCTTTTTCATTTACATGTTGCTGATCCCCTGGATCTAGCTCTCCATTTAGCGGTTTGCAAGTGGGTGAACATGTTTTACAGGGAGAGCCCAGTTCCACTCATCAGCCCCTCACTCATCACTGTTCTACTTATCCCCCTATACCAACGTCTCTCAATATTACATGTTGAATTATAAAGACTTTTGTTGGAAATTTTGTATATTGATTGAAGTTGGTTGACAATATGTAAGAGAAAAAAATGTTCTTCTTACATCATCTCCTCTTATCTCTAGAGTAGCCTGGGCAATGCCTTTTGTTTGCTTTATCAGGAGGATTCTAGGTAGTCCCCATTTTTCACCATAATTTGATTCAATAGAATGAAAACTCTGTAAGGCCAAGTAATGTCTCACTTTGCTCTTTGTATCTCCCTGTGCTTAATGCAGTACCTGGAATATAGTGGGTGATTAATAGATGCTTATTGATTGATTGATTTTGGAAATGACATCATAAAGTAGCTCATTGTAAAGTAGAACCCATTTTCCCATAGAAACATTGCATTCCAGAGTAAGAACTTAAGTAAAATTTCAAGTAAATCATAGCTGTGAACAATTTGTTGTTATAGCACTAATATTCTTTCTTTTTTTATACTGTTAACTATACTATAAAAACAAACAACTTTGCAAGTCAAGAGCTATGATCAATACAATGACCATCCATGATTCCAGAAGACCAATGGTGAAATATGCTATACACCTTCTAAGAGAGGTGACAGTCTAAGAAGGATTCATATTTTTGTAAGTAGCCAATGACAGAATTAGGGCAACCAGATGGCATAGTAGATAGAGTAGAAGCCCTGGAGTCAGGAGGACCTGAGTTCAAATGTGACCTCACATACTTACCCTATGTGACCCTGAGCAAGTCACTTAACCCTGTTTGCCTCAGTTTCCTTATCTATAAAATGATCTAGAAAAGGAAATGGCAAACCACTCTAGTATCTTCAGCAAGAAAACCCCAAATAGAATGACAAAGAATTAAAAATGATTGAATTTGTTTTGCTTAACTCTGGATATTTTTTAATTACAAGGAATTTGTTTTTCTTTTCTCTGGAGTTTTTCCAATGGGGTTAGGAAGATGGAAGGGAGAGAAAATACATTTCTGTTCATTAAAAATTTTAAAAAGGTAGAATGGTGAGAGGAGTGCTATGGATGTGGAACTTTGCATGTACTACCAGATGAGGTCACTGTATTGTTAGTTTTAACCTTTGTTTTGCTTTGTTCTTTCTGCAGACTACATTGTTGACTTATCTCCAATGGACTTTCTCTACCATGCCATAGAAACTTCTTCACCATGGAAGCTCATCCCGTTCCTGGACTACTCACATTGAAAGTGCTCTCTGCCTCTGAGACCTCACCTTTTGATTGGTTGGTTTTCCCCAGAACCTCTAATTTAAGGAGGAAGTCCAGACCAAAGACACTTTTATCCCTAAGCTGCACTACTTCTTCCTGCAGCAGCACCCCACTTACCTCCTCCAGCTCCAAAGGGAGCTGTGTATTGTCTCTTTCCATTAGAATCTAAGCTCCTAAAGAGAAGAGACTGTCTTCTTTTTTTTTTCCAGCTTCTATTTATATTCCCAGAACTTAGCACAGAGTCTTGCACGTAGTAAACACAATAAATAATTGTTGACTGACTGAATGAGGACTTCTCAAGGAGTGGAGGTAATCTGTAAATATTTGTTATATCAGAACGAATTATCAATAAAATCTTCTAAAAGAGCAAGAATGCAAATATTACAAATCTTTATATTCATTCCAAATAGTAAAATTGTACTCTAAGAATACTGTCATTGAATTTTAGAGCAGGAAGGGGAATTTAGAGATTGTCTCATTCAACTCAATCATTTTGTAAATGAACAGGGACCCAGAGTGATTCACCTAAGGTGACATATTTTAGTGGTACGTATTGGACTAAAATCTTGGTCTCCTAATTCCCACTGGGGTAAAGTCCTTTTCCCGCTACAACACACCACTTCCTTTCTAAAAGTAATGCTGATAAAAGAACACATTGATGATACAAGTGCCCCCACATATCTAGTACATAAAACTACATTTCTATGACAAATCAAGAAGGAAATATTGACAGCAGTAAGATTAAGAAACATGTAACACTTGGGCCCATCCTCATATATGAATCTCCTGAAAGCCATCTCAAATTCTAGGCACACTGTTCATCAGCATCCATTCAGAAACTATACCTCATGAGTTCCCACCAATGTGTTTCCTTTCCTAAACCAACCAGAGGACACATTGGTTTAAGACAAAAGCCATTTAATTAAATAGAGTAGCAAAATAAGGGACAAGAAAAGTCTCTATACATACAGGGGGTACCCTCCCACAGGTTAGCACCCCACCACTGGGAAAGGGGACACTCATAAGGAACAAATGTGTCCAGGACTACACATTCTACTAGGGTTGTATCCCAGCAAGGAAATTTCTGCCTTATTTTCAGAAGAAGATATCAAAGCTATCTGTAGTCATATGAAAAAAATGCTCTAAATTGTATTGATTAGAGAAGTACAAATTGAAACAATTCTGAGGTACCACCTCATACTTATCAGAAATGACATATGCTAGAGGGGATGAGGGAAAAATAGGTACACTATTAAACTGTTGGTGGAGTAGTGAAGTGGGGCAGCCATTCGGGAGAAATATTTGGAACTATGCCCAAAGAACTATAAAACTGTTCATACTCTTTGACCCAGCAATACCACCACTAGGTCTTGTCAACTGGACCAGAACCAATCTCTGACCTGTGGGTGGCCAGAGCCAAACAAAGCAGGCTAGAGACAGGAGAGTCAGGAATCAAACAGAAGTTTAATTTCAAAGTAAGGAAAACAGGTCTGCAAACCGAAGTCTTCCTGGGAGGGAGGGCTAGTGGTTTGTGGCAGGGGTAGGGCTTCTGTACATGAAAACCACAAGAAAAGCAGGACCCAACACAGTCTTGAATAAACAGTTCCCATGGTTGGCATTTCTTGGGACAATACAGGTATTCTTGGGTCCTGTGGGAACAGGTCCCAAATTAGAATTTTTGAACCTTGTGATAGTTCAGCAGGGTACAGAACCAGAATTAGCGTGGAGGGAACAAGGGTGGTAGCACCTGGTTTGGTTCATTTAGCATTATTTCATTAGTTTATCACATTATTTCATTAGTTCATTACAAGCACAGGGGTTGATCAGATGTCAAGAGATTTGATTGATTGCTTTCTGCTGCTGCCTGTTGTCTTTAGCTCTAGCTCTCTGGACAGAATCTCTTGGGAAACAGGGGAGCGCCAACAAATCTAAATAGTTCCTGATTAATATGAAAATCATAAATCTTCAGTAAACACCTGATGTTGGTCAAAGCAATACATTTTGACAGGTGAACACAAAGGATGGTTGTTATGCCAAACTCAGAGCACAGCCTGCTTGCTGGGTCTTAGCTTAGAAAAACAGAGTGTCTCCTAATATCTTGTCAGTCTGTATCCCAAAGAAATCAAAGAAAAAGAAAAAGGACCTGAATGTACAAAATATTTATAGCAGCTCTTTTTGTGGTGGCAAAGAATTGGAAACCAAGGGACTGAACAAGTCACGTTATATGATTGTGCTATAAGAAATGATGAGCAGGGTAATTCCAGAAAAACATGGCAAGAACTATATAAACTGATGCAAAGTGAAGTGAGAAGAACTGGGAGATCATTGGGCACAGTAACAGCAATGTTGTAATGATGATCAACTATGCAATACTTGGCTACTCTAAACAATAGAATGATCCAAGGCAATTATAGAGGATGCATAATAAAAAATGCTATCTACCTCCAGAGAGAGAACTGATGAACTCTGAGTGAAAATTGAAGTATAATTTTTTCTTTATTTTTCTTTCTTTTTTGGAAATATTAATAATATAGAAGTGCTTTATGTGATTTCAGACGTAAAATTGATAGATATTGCTTGCCTTCTCAATAAGTATGGGAGAGAATAGAAGAAAAGGAAAAAAATTTGGAACTCAAAATTTAAAAAGAAAAAAATGTTAAATAATAAATTATAATGTTAAAAAAAAAGAGAGAAAGCCTCTAACTCTAAGTCTTCTTCTTACCTGTTTCATCTCCATATAGGTGACATATAGCTGCTTTGAGCTTCCATCTTTACTGAGCTATGGTATCTCTGCTGAACTAGCCTTCTATGATACTGTTTTCTGTTGGCATTTTTGTTTGAGTGCTAGTATCTTCAATGAACTGCTCTCTGCTGGTGTCTCTCCTAAGTAGAGCCACTCCTGTATAACTTTAAAATTTTCACAAGGGAGATATTTTTAACTCTTTCAGTGTAGTACCTCTTTCAGCTCTTCTGTGATTTAAGCCACAGTCACAGGCAATAGCTAGTCAGTCAGAATGCAGAAGTCATCAGATTTAGGTTAAATCTGCCTAATTTTTAATCCTTGGATCATGAGCACCTCAAGGTCACCTAGTCCAAACCTCTCATATTGCAGATGATGAAATTGAGGCACAGGAAAGTTAATTAACCAATTCCCAGATCACTCAGGTAGTGGAATTTGAACCCATAGCCTCTGACTTTAGAGTCAGTATTCTTTCTGCAAGTCAGAAAATTCATTTAAACTCTTAATCTTTATCCTTCATCTTTAGCCTGGGTCCCCACAGTCATCATGGCAGCAAAAAATGCCAGTCCTGGTGAGAGCTGTGGTGAAATTTCTTGCAATCTCCATTGCTCCTCCTAATTCTATGCAAATCACTTTAGGAGCAAGACTGAAAGGGATTGGGTGGAGCAGGATAAATTTGTGCTTTGCCCTATTGCCCCCTACCACTAATCTTAAACCACCAAACTCTGGTCTCCCTCACCCAATCTGCTACAGTTTATCTGAAAACCAGAAATTCCTCCTTTCTCTGAGACTGGAACTGGCTACACTAAGTTCAAGTCACCCTCAAACAGAAACCATAGACCATGGATGTTTTAAAGACCTCAGGAGCCTCCCCACCCAGCTCAACAAAAAAGCCCCTGAGAGGTTAGTCAGGAACACCTGAAATACTCTTTTCTAACTGAATATCAACTAGCCACCAATTCCCCAGGCATTCCACCCCCCACCCACTTTATAAAAGCATCCTTTTTGTTCATTGTCTTTCCCCAGTGCAGGGATTGTCCCCAGGGCCTAGTACAGCAACTGGCACACAATACGGTACTAAACAAATATTTGGGCAGCCAAGTGGCACAGTGGATAGAATACTGAGCATGGAGTCAAGGAGAGTCCTCTTCCTCAGTTCAAATCCACTTACTAGCTGTGTGACCCTGGACAAGTCACTTAACCCTGTTTGCCTCAGTTTCCTCATCTATAGAATGAACTGGAGAAGGAAATGGCAAACCACTCTAGTATCTCTGCCAAAAAAACCCCAAATGAGGTCAAGAGTCAGACACAAGACTAAACGACAACAATAAATGTTTATTGACTAACCAATTCCCCAGAATGAATCAGCACCAGTCCCTGGGGCCAAAGGATCCGACTTCTCCTTAATGCCTGGTCCTGCTTGACTCAGATAAAAACCCTATAAAAATCCACTGGATTTTATTGGTTTTGCAGAGCCCAATTTCACCAACAGTGAACTTGTTTCCACCCTCCCTGATTGTTCCTTCTTATGATGAGTATTCCCATCAATGTAACTAGCTTGTTTTAGTGACTCTGCCATCTTGTATCCGCCATGTTTCCTTGTCCTGAACTTTGGGATTCCAAATCTTACTCAGATTGCATTGAGGCAAGGATCAAACTAAATCTTGGATCGTCTAATAAAAATTTCACATAGGTGCTCCTCCTCCTTTACTATCGGGCTCTGACTTCATTGAAATAGGAAATTCCTTTACCGTTGTAAATTAGCAATGTATGGTTTCTAAGAGTTGTCTGAGACAGAGATAAGTTAAATGACTTGTCCAGGTCATATAGTTGGGGAGAGGGGAGTTGAGCACAGGTCTTCATGATTTGGAGTTCAGCTCCCTAAAGATTAGGCAACATCTTCTCTCTTGGAGGCAGCTAGGTGTCATCTTAGATCTAGGCCTGGAGTCAGGAAGATTTGAGTTCAAGTTCTACGTCAGGGAATTACTATCTTTGTGACCCTGAGCAAGTCACTTCACTGTCTGCCTCAGTTTCTTTATCTGTAAAATCAGAATAAAATAGTCACTACTTCCCTGGGTTTGTAAAGACCAAATGAGATAATATGAACAAAGTGCTGGCACATTGTCAGTGCTTACGAAACGCTTATTTTCTTCCTTTTATTAATTGGAAAAGAAACAGCTTTTGGCAACTTAGGCACATTTTGACAGAAGTGGATATTGTAGATAAATGGCAATGATTGAAGCCTTCAAATTCTCCAATTACTTTCTCTCCTGAAGTGCTAATTTGGGAGAAGTATTCAGCAATATCCCACTTTATTGAACCACTTGGCTTGATCAGAGTAAAAAAAAATGCAGGAAAATTTCTCAAGAGAGATTATCATCCCTTTTCTATTTTTACAAAGCAACAGTCCCAATAATCATTGCTTCACGGAGAAGTGGTGGTATCTTTATTCTGAAACAACAAAGAGGCACATTCATAGGATCATAGATTTAGAGTTAGGAGAGGCTTCCGAGTTCAACTGATCCAATTCCCTCATTTTACAGATGAGGAAACAAAGGCCCTGAAAATTTAAGTGACTTAACTAAGATCACACAGATAATAAGTATCAAAGGAAGTCTATGAACCCTCCTCTTCAGACTCCAAATCCAACACACTTTCTACTCTACCACAAGAGTACTTAGTGACAGAGAATTTCACTTTGCTCTTGGTTGGGGTAGGTAAGGGGTTCAGTGGATAGAGTGTGGGCCCTAGAGTCAGGAGGACCTGAGTTCAAATTTGACTTCCCACACTAACTGTGTGACTCTGGATAGGTCATTTAACTGTGTTTGCTTCAGTTTCCTCACCTGTAAAATGAGCTGGAGAAGGGACTATCAAACAACTACAGTATCTTTGCCAAGAAAACCCCAAATGGGGTCATGAAAAGTAAACAATAACTAGGTTAATGATTTATTTGAGGATGGAGGACGTGTGATAATTGAATAGATTCAAGTTACTTCAGTGTGTGATGATTAAAAAATTCCAAGAGACATAGTTTCTGGATAATTTAATAATTTTTTTAATAAGCCCAGCACGTGTATTAACAAAAGGAAGGTCATCTGACCTTCTCTCTTAGGCCAAAGACCCCTAACAGCAGTGGACTCACAATTTATATGCCCTTTGAAAAGTAGATATTCCTGAGGGGTGGCAATCAACTCTGATTGGCTAACAATTTGTGAAAAAATGGATATTACAATGAAAAGCTGGGCTATATTACAATGAGGGTTTTGGGGTCTATGACTTGGATCACCCAAATCTTGGTCAAAGAGATAACAATTTCCATATCACCTGTCTGACAAAAGAGAGAATCAATACTTCCCAGACCTGTTTGAGCAAACATGATGAGCAGGAATGTACCCATTTTAGCCCAGACTTAGAATTTCTCTTACTGTCTGATTAGCTCTTGGCCTGGGTAAATCTTTAAGAGAGATTTCCCACACTGGTTGGACTTCTTGGTCCTAATACAATAATGTTATTAAATAAAAGAGGAAAAATACTCTTTTTTTCACAAGTGCAAAGAAGTATCAAAACACTAGTGGGAAGCATTCTACAGTTGTATAGTTTCCAGGGGAGTCTTTCAAAATACCTAAGGGTTAGAAGTAAATTTTAGCCTAACCCTCTGTAATGATAGAATTTCTGATATGAAAAAGTAAAAAGACATAAAAGTAAAAAGAGGTAAATCCAGGATTCTACTGGTCAGCTTCTTACATACATATAGCTGTGGCATTTACATTAAATAACAAAATAATTAACATTTACATAGTCAGGAACCTTTACTATGCACTTTATATGTACATTATCACTTAAAGTTTCATAACGCTGGGAGATAACAAGCATCTGTTTGGTGTCAGACATTGTGCTTAGCTGAGGATACAAAGAGAAATGCAATAGTCTCAGTGCTAGAGGAACTTATATTCTATTAGTAAGTGCCACAGGTATCATTATCTCTATTTTGTAGTTGCAGAAACTATAAAACAGAGGATTGAGAGGATCCTTTAACCTAGGTGTTTATACTCTCCACTGTACCATTTCTGTCTTTCCCAAAGAAAATCACTTAGTTGTAATGTTGATAGCTACTTGATAGCAGATTGTGTTCCCCAGAACATATAACACAGTGCCTAATATGGAGTTGACATTCAATAAACATTTGTTGATCATAATATTATATCCTTAGGGCCAGAAGGGACTTAAGAGATCATTCAGTCTTGCTCTCTCATTTTATATATGAAAAACTAAGACCCAGAAAAGTTAAGTGACTTGCCAGAGGAGCAAAGACAGAGGTGAAATCTGAATCCAGGTCCTTTAACTTCAAATTCAGTATTCTTTCCACTGAGCTTGATTGAAAAAAATGGAATAATATTTTATAAGAGAGAAAAAGCAGGGGAGAATGTTGCTACAGTTTATTCATATTACAGGAATGCTGTTCCTAAAATGTCATTGTTGATGCTTCTTCATAATAAGCCCTCTTCCTAGGACTACACAATGAAACAAGTAACTGCAAAATGGGGCATGAAAATCCAGAGCTGGTCTGTCCATTTTAATTTAATACTTCCCTCTGTACTTCCTCCTCTGCTTCACTGCATGGGAGAACAAGCCCTAAGATCAGTCCAGCTGGTGATTCATCCTTTTCTCTGTTGTCATCGGTTGTGATCAGACTTGAATTAGTTTTTTTTATTTTTTTTAAAATTAATTTGTTTTGAATTATCATCAATCACTTCCATAAGCTTTTGAGTTTTAAATTTTTCTCCCCCTCCTTTTCCACCTCCCTCCCCAAGATGGCGTGCAATCTGATATAGGCTCTATATATACATTCCTATTAAACATATTTTCACATTAGTGATATTGTAAGGAAAAATTAGAACTAATAGGAAGAACCACCAGAAAGAGGAAACAAAACACAACAGAAGAAAAAAAATACAAATTGTATGCTTTGATCTGCATTCAAACTCCATAGTTCTTTCTTTGGATGTGGATGGCATTTTCCATCATGAGGCCTTTGGAGATGTCTTAAATGCTTGCATTGCTGAGAAGGGTTAAGTCTATCAACGTTAGTCATCTCACAACGTGGCTTTTACTGTGTACAACGTTCTCCTGGTTCTACTCGCTTCACTCAGCATCAGACCATACAAGACTTGAATTACATTTTATCTCTGCCCTTTCTGACATGGTTTATGTCCCTCTTAATGAGTCCATAGACAATTTTATAAACTCTCCATTGGAGACACAGAGGATCCAGGTCTCTCGTGTGTAAAAAGAGGAGGTTGGACAAGTGATTCCTAGAGTCTCTTCTAGCTGTAACATTCTGCAATTCTGAATGACCTAAAGGCGAAGCTGTAAACTGTCAGGTTCCCTGTTTTTGCAAGTATAGTTCAGAACCCTCAGGAGCAGAGCTTACAACAGAGCCAAACAAAAGTGAAACTTGTCACGCTTCAGAACAGAAACTCTCCCTCTGGGAAAAGTAACCAAATACCACCTCTTCTCAAGCTAGATCAGTGCCGTCCTTTGTTAGTGTCAAAACCCCAGGAAATCAAATGGAAGGTGTAGTGGGCTCAGAAAGCAGCTGAATTCATTTCCTAGGCAGGTTTGTTTGTCCTCTTAGAGAAGGAACATACAAAAAAGATTGTGATTCAATAAACAGCCTTTGTCTAAAGATTCTTAAGTTGTTTTCTTTTATTTTCTCACCTATGTACTGGAGACTAAAGTTACTTAGATTCCCTTTCACCTTCTCCTCTAAGAATCTCTAGGGAGTGTAGAAAGGGGTATGTTGCCTGTGAAAGATGAAAAAAGAAAAGATAAAAGGCAAGGAGTAAAAAGAGATAAATCCAGGATTCTTGCCCTTTTTGTTGCTGTCTATATATATTGGCAACAGAATTATACAATAAGTTTCTTAACAAGCATGGCAAGGGAAAATTATAGATTTCTGGTTAACAGAAAGTCACCAAAGGTATTGCATGTGTAGCACCAACATTCAAGGGTCAGAATCAATAAAATGAAATTCATTCTAGATGACTCTTCTTACCAAGGATATGCTTAGAAACTTTACCTGAACCCTGCCATCCTCTCAAGCTATCATCTTACATCTTTAGGAAAGTGCTTAAAAGAATAGCTTATACCCAATGCCTCTGATTTCTCACTTCCTTTCCCTATTTACTTCCTTGTAATCTGGCTTTCATTCCCACCTTTCTCCATTCCATAGATGTTCTGCCCATAATTCCAGGGAGCTTCCTTCCTTTGCTTCTTCCCTTAGAGACTGCTTCCCATTTACACTGTATATCTTATATGTACATAGTTGTTTGCATGTTGCCTCCCCCATTAGAACATGAGCTCCTTGAGGACAATGACTACTTTTGCCTGTCTTTGTATCCTAGCCCTTAGCACAGAGCCTCCTGCATTTTTGTAATTTAGTCGTTTTTTAGTCATGTCTAATTCTTTGTGACCCATTTTGGTTTTTTGGGGGGGGCAAAGATACTGGAGTGGTTTACCATTTCCTTCTCCAGTTCATTTTACAGATGAGGAAACTGAGGCAAGCAGCATGAAGTGACTTGCCCAGGGTCACAGAGTATCTGAGGATGGATTTGAACTTAGGAAGATGAGTCTCCACTGCATCACCTAGCTAGTGCTTGTTGAATGCATGTTGACTTGATTGAACTTGTTATGGCATGTGAATTACTTGGAACAAAGTAAAGCAATTATGTTTATTGACTTACACAATAAACTTTATAATTTTTTACACTTAAAAAATGTAATGTGCAATGTGTTCCTCTGATGCAATCACTTGTTTTAAACAATTTGGCATCAAGTTCACAAGACTTTAACACATTTTCTTTAATTCTTCATAATGAAAACACATCACATTAAGATAGTAAGTGTACTTTTGAGGAATCGTACAATTTTCTCAAGTCTAGCTTTGATTATGGCCCATATGCTTTCAATGAGATTTTACATCAGGCAAGTTCCAAGGCTGCTGAAGCGTGTTTATCTCCATCTGTTGGATACATTTCTTAACCTCTTGTGATATGTACCATATTACAAAGTTGTATTGCAGTGTTCAATCTCTATTTGGCAATTTCTGTATTTCCAGAACAATTTCGCTTCTTAGCATATCAATGTATTAATCAGTTCATTATTCGCTCAATGAGAACAAAGGCCTACTGTAAAAAAATTTTCCACAAATTAGTGTGTGTGTGTGTGTGTGTGTGTGTGTGTGTGTGTATGGTGTATTTGTTGTAATCTGATGAAGATGTCTAGCTAGATCTTGCAGTCTCACCTGAACTTCTGACAATGGTTTTGCTATATTTTTGAATGAAATAATGAGTTTCTTCAGTAAAAAATTACCTTTTTGCCAATCTTAAGTACTCCAGTCTTTGGATTGTCATGCCTAAGATAAGCATCTTTTCTTCATTTTAATAGTCAGCAGTTATTTTGTTAACAGGTCTTCTTGCTGTCCTTCCAACTTCAAGAAACTCACTTCTTCAACTATAGGAGAATCAGTACCAACTCTTCCAGCTGTCAGGGACCTCTGAAGCTTTTTGCTTGTTTTTTGATGATTAATTAGGCTGTTTTGCAACAATAGTTTTTCAATTCTTGGGGCAGTTTTTAACCGTGCTTTGATTTGATGTCAAGGCATTAAACATTTATTAAGTGCTTGCTGTTGTCTATGTGCTAAAGTGCTAGGAATACAAATAAAAAGAAAAACCATTCCTTCTCTCAAGGAATTACATTCTAATGGAGGAAGACAACCCATAAAAAAAAGCTGAAAAGAGGAAGCGGGTGGGAAAAGAAGTCTAGAGAATTAGGAACAAAACTTGATACTTCTTCAAAATGGAGATTCCAAGAGGTGTTTGCAAATAGGAAGAGTCTATAAAACAGAGGGATATTCCAGGGTGACAGCTCCTTTTCATTGTGGGCTTGAATGATCCTTGAAATGTACAGGCTAAACTTTCTTGAATTAACAGCCACTACAGTATCTCTAACAGTCATGAAAGTGTGCTCTTCAAGAGCTACTTTTCCACATTTTCTTGGAGTAATATCCATTCTTAGAAACAACAGAATTAAAAACATAACTGTTAGAGGCAGCCCTAATATCGGAACTCTCTTAGTTCAGGTTCAACATTGGGAAAAAAAATGAGACATGGGAAAGCCTTGTTAACAAAAGTAGGTCTACTTTCTCCTAACCCAGCAAGGGCATTTCACCTCTTTAAATTTGGCACCCCCCGCGTTGTTTCTACATGGGAATGAATCTGGTCAGCAGGGCAATGTACCAGGGGAGGTCAGTGACTTACATAGTCATCAGAAATTCACCAAGTCAGAAAGGCACCCACTATTGCATGTAGGTGAGACTTTTTATGTCCTTAAGTGACCAGAAAGTTGCATCAGGGAAACAAGGACAAATCAGGTCCAAGGAAAAACTAATCCGTGATGAAGGGAAGGAGTAGGTATGTAACTAACTCATGTTGTATAGAAGCACTAGCAGATATTAGCCTTATCACAACAATAAAAGAGAGCAATGAAATATATCTATCTATATAGCTATATCTATATCTATCTATCTATAACATGAAATCTCAACTGATGGAGAACTTAAGTTGGTGAAGTTACTTCATTTGTGTTTCCATATTTCAGTCAACAAACATTTACCATGTGCCAGGCACCATTGTGCTACAAACTGGGAATACAAAGAATGGCAAAAGATCTCCTGGGCTCTTAAGGAGCTCACAGTAAGGGCAGAGAGGCAAAATGCAAACAACTATATACCAATATGATATAAATAATGTAAATTAGAGATGATCAGCAGAGAGAAGGTATTAGCCTTAAGGAGGTACAGAAAAGGCTTCTGTAGGATGCAGAAGGTGGAAGGAAGTCATAGAAGCTGGGATGTGGAGATGAGGAGGGACCAAACATGAGGCATAGTAACTGAAAATGCCTTGATTCTGGAAGTGGACTGTCTAGTTGGAGAAACAACAACAAGGCCAGTGTCACTGGATGTAAGAGTGCATGGGTGGGGGAGGGGTGAAAGGAGTCAAAAAGACTAGAAATGTAGGAAGGGGGAAGGTTATAGAAGTCTTTAAAAGCCAAGTAGAGAATTTTGTATTTGATCCTGGAAGCTGTAGGGACTCACTGGAGTATATTGAGGGGAGGGACCCAAGGGTGTGACATGGTCAGAGCTTTTCTTTAGGAAGATCAATTTAACTGCTGAATGGAAAATGGACTGAAGTGGGGAGAGACTTGTAGCAGGGAAAGTAGCCAGTAGACCATTGAAATAGTCTAGGCACGTGGTCAAGAGGGCTTGCATCAAGGTCATGGAAGCATCAGAAGAGAGAAAGGAATATAATATATGAGAGGTGATGTGAAGGTAGAAATGAAAGGACTTGGTAATTGACTGCATAAGGTAAAGTAAGAAAGAGAGAGAGTAAGGAATTGAGGGTGACTCCTAGGTTGTTTCCAGTCCACATGACTGGAAAAATGATGGTACCCATCTTAGTAATGAGGAATTTAGGAGAAGTGTAATGAGAGGTAAAGTGGGGTAGAGTGTAAAGAGGGGTTTTAGGGGAGGTGTAATGAGTTCAGTTTTAGATGTATGAACAAGTTCAGATGTTCTGAGTCATATGTGACTCAGTTTGCATGACTGCTGTTGCCATAAAATGAAGCCATATCAAAATTATGGCTTGTCACAAGAAATGTGTACATCACTATATGTTGTCTGGTCACTAGTGCAGCATTTATTATCAAGTTGACTTCACTCCATCACCAACTTTCCACCTAGGATCTTTACCAAGAGCTTATTCTCCATTTGCTGCTAGATATCTTGAAGGCCTTAGCCTAATAGCTAAGGAAAAGAATGTGATAGTCCTAAATTTTGCTCTTGTTTGAAGGAGGTCTCTTTTTAAAAAATAATGTTATTTCCTTCCCCCCATGTTAAAACAATTTTTTACATTTCTTTTAAAGTTTTGAGTTCCAAATTCTATCCTCCATTTCTCTCTCTGCAACCCCTCCTTGAGAAGGTATGCAATCTGTTACAGAGTATACATGTACAATCATGTAAAATATTTCCATATTAGTCTTTTTGTATAAAAAGACTTGAAAAGAAAGAAAGGAAGGAAGGAAGGAAGAGAAAAATAGTATGCTTCAGTCTGTATTCAGAAAATATCAGTTCTTTCTCTGGAGGTGGATAACATTTTTCATCATGAGTCTTTTGGGATTGTCTTGGATCATTGTATTACTGAGAATAGCTAAGAGCTTCACTTTGGATATATTCCCTCTTCTTGGCTTTTCTGGGAACTTCCATGACTCATACCTGCTTTCCCTATTTGACTCCCAGATCACTTCTTAGAGGATACCTATCTATGGCATTAGAGATAGAAAACATAGGATTGACCTCAGGAAGAACTCATTTTTATCTCTGTAGACCTGTGACATTTGGATTATTTGATAAGTTGTTATTGTTTGTCCTTCATTCTTGAAGAGGACCATGACATCAGGGAGGTGATGCCATGACATGCAAGTGAATTGGATTTAAATGAGGGAGGGCTGTGCAAAGTCACCAGCCTTATTTTCTCCTCCGGAGCCATCTGGGTCCAGTGGGGGAAATGCCCATCATTTGAGGAATGACTGAACAAGTTGTGGTATATGATCATGATAGAATACTACTCTGCTATAAGAAATGATGGGCTTGATGATCTTAGAAAAACATGGATAGATTTGCACAAAATAATGAAGAGTGAAATGAGCAGAATCAAGAGAATGTTGTATACAATAATAGCATATTGTTTTAAGAACAACTTTGAGTGACTAAGTCATTTAAAACTGTTGTAAATACCCAAATTAACAACTACAGAGGACCTATGAAGGCAGATGCTATCTATATCCAGAGAAAGAACTGAAATAGAGAAGTATGTATAGAAATATTTTACATATATATATCCATATCTATATATAGATATAGATATATATACATACACATACATAATACGCACACATATTTGTATCTAATGGTAGCCATTTCCAGGGCTGGGGGAAAGAGGGAAGAAAAAAAAGGAAAAAAGTTAGATGATAATTTTAATATCTATTTAAAAGGAATAATAAGTTGTACATAACAGATTTGCAATTTCATGTGCAATCATCTTTTTTTTTTCTTTTATTATGTTATGGAAATGCTTTTTTTATTTCTTAAGTTCAGAATAAAATAAATTTAAAAAATAAAAAATTTATAAAGTAAAATAGACCAGCACACTGGCCATCTCTAACAATGTCTGTCTCATTCTGCCTTTACAATCTACCACTACTTAGCTAAGAGGAGGGAAGCATTTTGCATCATTAGTCTTCAGTACTTGATTCTATACAAGGAATGTCAAGATTGGTGATTTCATTGATTAGACTTTTGGTATTTTTTCAATGTTGTTTTCCTTTAAGTAACTGCAATCATCGAGTAGGTGATTATCTAGCAGTATTTTGAAGATTAGCTAGGGACACAATCTGTCTTTTTTAAAATGAGAGGAAACTTGATATGCCAAGAAGGAGGGTGTGTCATACACAGGAACATGGAAAACAGGGTGAGGCTGCTAGAGTTTCATGTAAGAGGAAATCAGAAGTTAGGTAAGAGTAAGCTAAATGCAGGGGCGTCTTGAATGTTAGCTTAAGAGCTTTCATTTTATTTCAGAAGCAATTGAAAACCATTACAGTCTTCGGAGAAACTCTAGTTTTGATCCCTATACCTTGTCTGGATATCAAAGCTTTCTGTTACTAATAACTCCCTTTTTTTAAGTTTATTGCCTTCTTCAGAGCTTCAAGAGCCTTCCTGGCTTAACTGCAAATGAATTTGAGGTAGATAAAAGGTTATCCAAAGAGGCTAGGTCTGAGTTCTCCACCTACCAAGACCACATTCAAGTCAAGTAAAAAGTATTTGTTAAGCACCTACTATGTACTAGGCACTGGGCTAAGCACTGGGGATACAAAGAATGGAAAAAACTATTCCCTGCCCTCAAATAACTTTCAGTCTAACTCCTGTCTTGATTATGCATATTTGCCAATAGCAATACTTTGGTGGCACGTTCTGGCCACTGAAGAGCCTTGGTTGCTCCATATTAGCTATTAGAAAATTTTGTTCTTACATTTTATTTTTATGCTATTAACATTCACAGATTATAATCACTGCTTGTCTTTTGTAATAAAGTAAATCAATCAAGCAAAACTAATAATACAGCAATCTCATCTGAAAATGCAGACAGCATTCAACATCTGTTACCCTCCACATCTCCATTTTAAATTTTTTTTTAATTGAAAGAAATTTATTTTCTCTCCCTCCCATCTTTCCACTGGAAAAAAGGGAAAAAGAAAAACAAATTTCTTTTAACAAATCTGCATAGTTAAGCAAAACAAATTCCCTCATTGGTTTATACAAAAATAAGTTTCATTCTGTACCTAAATCTATCACCTCTCTGTCAGGAGGTAAATAGTATATTATATCATTCATTAGTCCTTTGGAATGGTGGATAGTCATTGCATTGATCACAATTTTTACGGGTTACAAAGTTGTTAGTCTTTACAATATTGTTATTGTATAATTAATTTATTTCTTAAGGTAGCAAGGTAGCATAATGCATTAAGTATTAGGCCTTGGAGCCAGGAAGACCCGAGTCCAAATGTGACCTCAGACACTTAATAGCTGTGTGACTCTGGGAAAGTCATTTAACCTCTGGTTGCCTCAGTTTCTTCATTTGTAAAATTGTGATAATAACTTCATCTGCCTCATGAGGTTCTTGTGAGGACCAAATGAGATAATAATTGTAAAGTGTTTGTCATATAGTAGGTACTGTATAAATGCTTATTCCCTTCTGCCTTCCTTTATTCCCTTCTCCTAGTTCTGCTCATTTCCTTTTTGTTTTTGGTGAGACACTGGAGGTTAAGTGACTTTCCCAGGGTCACACAGCTAGTAAGTGTCAAGTGTCTGGTCTGAGACTGCATTTGAACTCAGGTCCTCCTGACTCCAGGGCTGGTGCTACATTCACTGCACCACCTAGCTGCCCCCAGCTCATTTACTTTTTCATCAACTCATAAAAATCTCCAGAATTGCTTGATTTTATATTATTGATGCTATAATATCATTTCATATAAATCTTTCCTTGTCTTTTTGAAATTGTCTATTTCCTCATTTCTTAGAGCCATCACATTGATATACCTCAACTTATTCAGGTTTTCTTCAATTGATGAGCATTCCTTTGGTCTCTGGTTGTTGTTTTTTTTTTTTTTGCCACCACAAAAAAGAACAAATATAAATATTTTTTGCATATATAGGATCTTTTCCTATCTTTGGTTTTTCGGGTAGGGAAAAGATAGGAATAGGCCTAGGAGTGATATAGGTAGGCCAATTGTTCAGTATGAATTGTTTAGTAACTTTTTGTTAATAATTACAAATTGCTTTCTAGAAGAGTTGTGCCCATTTATATGTCTGGCACTGTTCATCAATGTGCCTATTTTCCCATAATACCTCAGCATTTATCATTTCCCTTTTTTGTTATCTTTACCCATATGATTGGTGTGAGGTAGAATCTCAGAATTGCTTTAATTTGCATTTCTCTTATTAGTGATGATCTGGGGCATTTTTTTCGTATGGTTATAGTCAACTTGCTATTCTTCCTTTGAGAACTGCCTATTCATATCTTTAGACCATTCATCAAATGGGGAATGACTGTTATTCTCATCCATTTAAATAAGTTCCTTATATAGTGTGGAAATGAGGTCTTTATCAGAGAAATTTGGTGCAAAATGTTTTCCCACTTAATTGTTTCTCTTTTAATCTTAGATTTATTGGGTTTATTTTTGTAAAAAAGCTTTACAATTTCATTCAGTCAGAAGTATCCATTTTATCTTCTGTGACTCTCTCTATCCCTTGTTTGGTCATGAATTTTTCTTCTGTCAATAAATCTGATGAGCAATTTTTAAATATTTTTATTTTAAATATTATTATATTACATTATTATATTATTTTATATTCTATTTTGTATTAGTTATTAGATGATGTCTTCAGAAGGCTCTTTTTGTCTTGTCCCCTAGCTATATCAGCAGTAATTGCCTGAGGTCTCTAGTTTTTTCTAATCCTCTTTAAGGAACAGACTAGGAAGAAAGAGGTTAGCAATTGAGGTGGAACTTTGCTGAATGACGGTTTTTCAGGAAGAGCCTCAGCCAGCTACAGCTCTGAGGAGAAACAATCCATGTTTTGCTTTTGGGGTGAAGGAAAGGGATCCAGAACAAGGGTCTGGAATATCATCTCCTAGGAGAAACCACATTAATTGCAAAGTAGCTTAAGTTACTCCAAAGGTGGAAGCAAGTTACATTAAGTAACTATTTAGCTGGATCAAAAAGAGATGGGGAATAAAGTTATACCTAACAAAGCCTTGCAACAACAAATTGAACTCTGGGTAGAAGGCTATGCCTAAGTGGGAGTGCTTTATGAAAATGTGTAGAAGAAGATCAGGTAGCTACAGCATAGCTCCCCCAAAGGGAAGGCTACCTAGGTACTATAGCTATAGTTAGCAGACATCCTAGCTTTAGATAGAGGTAGAAGCAGAGTGCCTGGAGTCAGGAAGACCTGAGATCAAATTTGGCCTCAGATACTTACTAGCTGTGTCCCTGGGAAAGTCATTTAACTCTGCCTCAGTTTCCTCATCTATAAAATGAGTTGGAGAAGGTAATGACAAACCACTCCAGTATCTTTGCCAAGAAAATCCCCAAAGGGGGTCACAAAGAGTTGGACATGACTGAAAAATGACTAAACAACAGGAATAAAAAGATACTGAGCCTCCTCATAACAGGAGGAAATATAACTTGTCAGACAGATGAAAAGATTCTCAGAAATAAGTTGGCTCATCGCTCTTCTTCACCATTAGTGTAAATCCTGTTGATGTTGCCTACTATCTTTCATTTTCTCTAAATGAAACTTAAAAATCTTTCTCAATTTAGTATCTAAGGGTAATTCTCCATCACGGGGTTGTGTCTTGATTGATGCAAGAATTTGACATTGACTTGGGGGTAAAGTTGATATAGTAAGAAGCTAGTTGAGTGTCTGATAGGATGAGGTCACTCCAGGGAGAGTAGGTAAAGGGAAGAGCTTAATTCTATTACTTCTCATATAGAGAACCTTCTAGAGTATAAGCTCCAAGAAGAGCCTTCCACAGAGGCAGCATGATGTAGCAGATGAACGTTGAACTTGGAATCTGGGAAAACTGGCTTCATATCCTGTCTCTCTCTTTCTTTCTGATATCGAATAGTGATGTGACAACAGATAACTCACTTAATGTCTCTGAGTCTCTGTTTATCTATCTGGAGTTACTAACACTTGGTGTTCCTACCTCATAGTTGTTATTAGCTCAAAGTAGATAATGTATAGGAAGTGCTTTGCAAACTTTAAAAGCTTTTAACTTTTAACTTTAAATTTTAAATAAATTGAAGTCATTACTGAATGAATGCAGATGCTCCCTAAATCATCACTGAGAAGTATTTCCTGACATTAAGCCTAAATTAACCTCTTTGTAAATTCCACCCACTGCTCCAAATTCTACCCTTTTGGGCTAAATGGATTGAGACAAACCTATCTTTCATGTGACAGCCTTTCAAATACTTGAAGACAGCTAGCTATCATTCCCCACCCCACCCCCCAAGTTTTCTCTCCTCCAAGTTAATCGTGCCCATTTCCTTCCGCCAATCCTTATGTAACATGAATTCAAGGCCCTTCATCACCTTGGTTGCTCTTCTTTAGACAATCTCTAGCTTATCAGTATCTTTCCTAAAATGTGGCTCCTAGAATTGAGCATGAGCCTCCATATTCAGTCTGATCAGGGGAAAGTACATTGGGACTATCATTTCCTTATTCTGGGAAGCTATGGCAGGTATTACACAAAACTATTGTAGATTCTTCTTTTTTAATAGTATCCTCCCAACCATTCCATGAGCCCACATATAACTTCCTATAATGTATAGGAATGAATCTGTTAAAAATATGCTTGAAGTTTAGATGTTATTTTCAGAGAACCATGCACGGGAGAAGAGAAAAAATGTTATGTTCTCTTTCATAGCCTATATACGGCAATGCAGATAACAGTACTGAGATGGTGCCAGTAGGGAACCAGCAAATGAGAGAAAATTTGTAAAGCATTTTGCAAACCTCAAAGCGCTATGTAAAGTCAAGTCGAATCAATAAGCATTTATTAAGCACCTATTACTCTGCCATGCATTGTGCTAAGTGCTGAGGATACAAAGAAAGGCAAGAAACAGTCACAGCTGTCAAGGACCTCCCATTTTATTGGTGGAAGCCACATGTAAACAACTATGTACAAACAAGATATACAGGATAAACTGAAGATAAGCAATAGAGAGAAGGCACTGGTATTATGTGGGACATACATGTTAGCTTTTAGGGGGGAGAAAAACGTGATTCTCCAAAGAATTCCTTAGGACCTGCACACAGGATCATAAAATTTGATGTTTCTATTGAATCTAGAAGCTTATGGATCCAGAGTTAAGGGATGGGGAAATAAATTCTAGAAGGACTGAAATATCTAGAGCTTCGCCAAACCTGTTGACTGCACATCAGTAACCGAAATAATACATAGCTCAGACAATGGGGTATCTAACCCTGGAGAGTGGACAGGAAGAAGAGACTGAGTCAGACATCTAAGGAGGGAGCCAAG
Source organism: Vombatus ursinus (assembly GCF_900497805.2). Lineage (NCBI taxonomy): Eukaryota > Metazoa > Chordata > Mammalia > Diprotodontia > Vombatidae > Vombatus > Vombatus ursinus. The sequence continues at coordinate 17,495,272 of NW_020946557.1, read as the reverse complement.
AGAAAGTTATATATAATTCTTGGTGTGTACACATAGAAGATTGATTTTCTGAATACAAAGACCTAAGACATTGTTTCCCATTTTTTCCTGCAGTGTTTTGTAGCCACCAGTTTTAGGAATACCTAGAGGAGTGCTATGTGTTCTTATTTCCAAGGAGCTAGTGGACAAAAAAAGAGAGGAACCTGTATTTTTTCTTGCTGGTGATCTGATGGTTCTTATCCCTAGTTCAGATGGAAAAAGCTGGAACAACTAGAAGCCAGGAGAGGGTAGCAGCAAATCATCTTCAAGACACCCTGGTGGAAGGGGGAAAAGAACATCATAAATGGGATCATGACGTTTTATAGTGGACATCGAGGCTGTGGCTCTAGCCACTTCTGTGTGAGAATGATCTGTGCCCATTTTAATAAGGCCCAAATGCCCCCAAAAAGCCAAAAATATAAAGCTTTGGTAGGCCAGCATCTTCACCTTCCTCAAGCTAGAAATTTTCTGAAGTGAATGCCAAAATCAGTGCTTCATCTTTAGGGAGAAAAGGATAGTAGGAGGATGAGCTGGAACCAGGATGGATATGATCTGGCACAAGAATCAGCATCTTATTTTCTTGGGAGCTGTTGTGGGAGTGTGGGGTGTGGGGTGTGGGTTGAATAAGAGGCCACTAAGCTGGGGACCTGAAAGCCTGTGGTTTTTATGAGTGGTGAGAGCTATTGTCATGGGGTTAGTCATGAAGAGGTAGGAAAGTCTGGCTGAATTTTCCCTATGAAAATTTCCAGTGTCAGAAGTGGGAATAAAGGGGATACTCACATTTCTTTTTACAAGTAAGAGGTTTAGGGGCAGGAGGGGTATATATAACTCAGCTCCTTCTGATTAATGTCAAGAATTTTTACAGGAGTCTCGTTTCCACCCTCACCTTCTCAGCAGAGTACCTGAATATGTAGGGCTCACTGGCAGGGGACAGGGGTAGGATGGCCCTATAAGATTAAATTTATGCACCAAATCCTTTGGCCAGGAAATGTAGACACCAGCTCAATTTGCAGCAGCAGCAGCAGCAGCAGCAGCAGAGAGCTAAGGAGTTGTGTCTCGTCTGTGAGAAGGAAGAAGGTATTTGTGAAAGGTATAGATGTGAGGTAGAGAGATAGCCCTGTTTTTCCTGATCCTGCCCTCCCCGTAGTCACCAAGGGCATCTACCCCTCCCTTTTCCTTCTGTCACTCCTCCCACTCTAATGAACATTACTTTCTTAGAAAGTTGGGCTCAGTAGTTTTTATGACAAGGTTGGAATCCCAGTGCCTTCAAAATAATAATTCCTGGTGGGAATTGAAAGGGTGTGATTAGGGGGTGAGGAATGGTGAGTATTCACCAACACTGATGGCTGAAAGGAATAAAATTTAAAAAATTAAAGCCCAGTTCAGGTGTGTTTTTATTTGGTCCTGCAGATGTGATTTCTCATGACTGTCCTTTATGAATAGTGTGTAAACTCATTGTTTTTCGGGGTTCATAGTCACTCATTTCCCAATAGATGAACACAGGTAAGGGCTATGTATAATAGAGAAAGAGATGTACAAATATACATATACATTTTATATGTATGTGTGTGTGTGTGTTTGTGTGTGTGTGTTTGTATGTAAATATAAATTCAATAAGCATTTAGGTGGCACAGTGGATAGAGTGGTGGGCCTGGAGTCAGGAAGACTCATCTTCCTGAGTTCAAATCTGGCCTCAGACACTTACTAGTTATATGACCTGGGCAAGTCACTTAACCCTGTTTGCCTCAGTTTCTTCATCTGCAAAATAAGCTAGAGAAGGAAATGGCAAACTCTAGTATCTTTGCCAAGAAAACCCCAAATTGGGCCACAAAGAGTCAGAAATAATTGAAAAACAACTGGACTCTGGACTGAACACTGAAATACAAAGACAAAAATCAAAACAGTGCCTGCCCTCAGGTAGCTTACATTCTATGGCACTAGCCAACTTCCACATGAAGCAAGCTCAGAATCATCATTTCTGGTTCTAGGTGACTTTGTGGAAGCTTTTTTTTTTTGTAGGGAGAGGGGAGGGTACTGCTTCTGGCCATTGTGACTTTGCTGAGGGGTTGCGGAGCTGGAGAAGCTGATAATTCAATGAGATGTACAAAATGGAGCAGCCCATCCCTGCACCCTAATCAGACTATTTTAATTTGTCCATTACCTCATCCTGGCCTCTCTGTGACTGTAAGTACATGGCATCTAAAGTACGTGTCCTTTGTGGCCAAACTTCATTTCTACATGTACATGTGTATGTGTCTGTGTGTATATATGTACACATATATAATAGAGTGTGTGTGTTCAAAATTTTATTACTTAAATGAATGTGCCATCAAAAAAGTTTGTAAACCACTGCTCTAGCGTTTAGAACAAAGCAGAATTAGTCAGCGTGGGCAATTTCTCAAGGTTGAAGGGGTTCCTTAGAAGAAAAGACCTTTCCTCTCTCCAGAGCTACTTCTCTCCCCAAAATCATATATGCATTGGGGAAAGGATATCATCCACCCACCTTTGAGAAGATAGCCTGTACAGAACACTTAAAGCTGCCGAATCCTGGGAGAAAGGAAGCTACAGACTGTCAGGCTAGAAAGAAGTTAATGGCAGGATATGGCAGAAGCCACAGGAAAGGAATTAGTCCTCCAAACATTTCTCTTCCCTTAGAGTAGCACAGGGATCAAACTGTTTCATACTGATAAAGAGGAAGAGTCTATTTAACAGAATGATGGGGTATTTGCTTACAAGTACACCTCTGGCATGCATGAGCTGACCCAGACTTAAATGGCCCCCACTTAAATGGCAAAGAAAAGGTCTCTGTAAGGGGAAAGTGTCTTCAAAGTCCTTTCTCCAACCATTGAGTCTGGCAATGGGGAGTCATCCTGAGGGTAGACAAAGGGTAGTAGGTAGGCCTGGAGTAGGGGTTCTTAACTTCTGTATCATGGACCCCCAGTGAAGCCTAATAAAGTCAATGGATCCTTTTCTAAAATAGTATTTTTAAATGCAAAATAATACATAGGATTACAAGTTGAAGTATAGTTATAAAATATTTTTTTAAAATTCAAACAAACCCCAAGTTAAGAAGCCGTAACATCATCTTCTCCTTTCTACAATCCTTCTCTTCTCCCCACCATGAGCCCTCCCTTGGATGGGATATATCTCTGGCTTAATAGAATGCTGACAGTGAAGGATTGGCTCTTAGGTTATTCTTTTAGTCTTTAACCATTATATTCATTGTGTTACTTTGGATTGGTTATGTCTGTGTCTTCTTGAGTCCTCTAACTCCTCTGTTTCTTGCTTCAGTAAGAAAGAGTGATTGCATTTGCATGATGAAATTGAGTACAGTTGGGGGTTATGGGAGTTGACAAGGGAATGAACAATAAACCATGTGGAGAATTTTGAGGGTGCTGGGGACTGTAGCTGGCATGGCATCAGATCAATGACTTTGATGATAGGGAAACAGTTTAAGAAACAGCTTTCCAAGTTTTCATATGATTGGGTAGACTGGAGGTAGTGAAGTGCCCCATCTCTACCTTAGCTGCATGTCATCTGGAATTATAGTAAAGACCTTTCCCCAACCTGAGCCCTACTCTATTCAGTCATTTAAATCAGTGACTATTGAGCAAGCTTCAAGAAGTGCCAGGCAAATTTACAGGCTACCCTCAAGCAAGCTAAGGAGTGCTACAACAGTCCAGCAGAAGACCAAGTCACATGGTTGAATAACCTATAAACTAGAAACTGTATAGAAACACCTCTGGTCTGGGCCCTTCCCCTGCCAAACAGTCCAACTAAGTTCCAATTTGTATTTTCCTACATCTGTTCATAGGGACACATAGAAAAACAAGGTCTTGACCCCAAATCCCTGCTGTCTCAGAAAATGCAAAGATGAGACACTATTCTAAGGACTAGGATAACAGATAACAGCACACCAATAGGAGAAGAAAGGTCTTCTTACCACTCCCCCCACCTTCCCAGCCAAACCTTAGCCTTGGATGACTCCCACCATCCTCTGACTTTGCTACTGAATGTGTGCTGCTGAATGAAGGTGAAGAAAATCACGTAACCATTCTGACTGGGTCTATTACAAATTTGTTATACATACAACCTTAAACGGGACCTCACTGCTGCTTGGCAATCATCCTATATTTCCTTTATCAACTCACTATCCAACTCTCCACAATGGCTCTTGCAAACATTTCCATCCTCCCCAAGCCTCCCATGGCTCCCTCTGCTCCTACTTTTTCGGCTGAGAAACTTGTCTCATATTTTATAGAAAAAATTGAGGCCATTCACTGTGAGTGCCCTTTTCTCCCCTCCTCATTTCATATCACTCATATACCTTCTGTCACTATCTCTTCCTTTTCCCCTGTCTCTCATGAGGAGGTGGTCTTACTCCTTAACCCCTCTATGTAAGCAAGTGATCCCATTCCATCCTGTTTCCTTCAACAGATTTCCCCCTTTGCCATCACCACTCTGTCCCTATCTTCAATCTCTTCCTCTCTACTAGCTCATTCCCTACTGCCTACAAATATGCCCGTCTCTCTCATCCTGAAAAACCCCTCACTTAATCCTTCCATTCCTGCTAATTATTTTCCTATATCATTTTTGCTCTTTGTGGCTAAAGTCTTTGAAAAAGGCTGTCTACAATAGATGCCTTTACTTTTATCTCCTCTCAATCCTTAACGCTTTACAATTTAGCTTCTGACTTCATCATTCCACTGAAAATGCTCTCTCCAAAGTTATCAATGATCTCTTAATTGCCAATTGCCCAATCCAACTAACTTTTTTCAATCCTCATTCTCCTCAACTGTCTACAACCTTTGACATTGTTGATCACCCTCTTCATGATATTCTCTTCTCTTTAGGTTTTCAGGATGCTACTCTTTCCTGATTTCCTTCTACACATCACACTGTTCCTTCTCAGTCTACTTTGCTGGGTCATCACCTGGATCACGTAGGTGTCCCTTGGGGTTCTATCCTGGACCCTCTTCTCTTCTCCCTCTATCCTACTTCACTTGGTGATAGCATCAGCTCCCATATATTTAATTAACATCTCTATGTTGATGGTTCTCAGATCTACCTATCTTGCCCTAATCTCTCTGCTGACCTCCAATCTTTCAACTGCCTTTCAGACATCTTAAACTCAACATGTTCAAAACTGAGCTCATTCTCTTTCCCCCCTAACCTTCCCTCCCCCACATCTTTTAACTTCCCTATTACTGTTGAGGGCAATACCATCCTCCCAATCCCTCAGGATTACAAACTGGGTGTCATCCTAAACTCACTATCTCTATCTCTTCCTCTCCCTCTGACACTGCCACCTCTCTAGTGAAAGCCTTCATCACCTCATGCTTGGATTATTGCAATAGCCTTTTGGTGTGTCTGCTTGCCTCAAGTTCTCCCCATTCCAATTCATCCTCCATTCAGCCAGCAAAGTGATTTTCTTAAAGTACAGGTCCAACCATGTCAACTCCCTACTCAATAAACTCCAATGGCTCCCTATTGCCTCCAGGACCAGAAACAAAATCTTCTCTTTGGAGTTCAAAACTGTTCATAACCTAGTCCCCTCCAACCTTTCCAGTCTTTGTGTACTTCACTCTCCACCATGTACACATTGATCCAATGGCAATGATTTGGCTGTTCCTCAAAGAAGATGCTCCATCTCTTGGCTCTGGACATTTTTTCCTGACTGTCCCCCATGCCTGGAATTCTCTCCTTCTTCATTTCTACCTAATAGCTTCCCTGGATTTAAACACCAACTAAAATCCTATCTTGTACAGGAAGGCTTTCCTGACTCAATTCTAGTGCCTTCTTTCTTTTTAATTATTCTGTATTTTTTTCTGTGTGTAGTTTGTACATATTTGTTTACTTGTCTCCCTCATTAGATTATAAGTTCCTTGAGGGTAGGGACTGCCTTTTGCCTCTTTTTGTATCCTTGGCACTTAAGAAATGTTTAGGCTGACTCAATTCAGAGAAAAGGGAAAAAGAAAGAGTACAAGGGTCCATTCACCATCAATATAGGGATAAGATGTGGGAAGTTTATGAAGGAGGCAGAGAAAATACAGCAAAACAGAAAAAAATTGTTAGGAGAATATCATGTCTCTAAATAAAACCTAGAAAATATCAATTAGAATGGGAGTAGTAAGCAAGGAGAACAAAGGCAGTGGGAGGATTCCAGAATAAAAACACAAACTTAGGTGTTAATTATCTATGTTGCTTTTTGCTTAGGCTGGGATTATGGCATGCTGAATCAATGATAACTTATTCTGGAGGGAAAAGACTTTGGAAAAATTTTCAAGCATAATGAATGCCACACTGAATGCATAAATTCCTTTATTGAAAATATTGGGATAGCACTGCATTACATATATTCAATATTCATAGATGAAGGGTCACAAAGTTTTGATCGAACAATACTGTTTTAAATAGAGAACACAGTGTTTGATTATGCACTGGCAAATACAGTATCATGGGATAAACTGTAGATAACAAGAGTGAAACATGTGCAAAATGTTAATGTTTTGCTTACCAGTGGGTGGTTTACAAATGGTAAAAATGCCACATGTGATTATCATGAGGCATTCCTGATATCTCTCACCAACATACAAGATGCTAGGAGTAGCTATTGAGCTAAGTTTATAGTAGATATGCCAGAATTTGGTGTTTCAAGTGGAAGGGATAGGATCTGGGTATATTTAAAAAAAAAAGCACACGCAGGTTACAGATTTAATATTTCATAGCAGCTACTTTAAATTGCATGGAATGTGTGTGGAGCAAATGATTTGCTGATCTGCCAGGAGGCTACTTGGCATGGTTCCCTTTCAAGTGTCTATAAATGACAGGACATCTAAAGGAGACTTGCTGCCAGCTTAAGACAAATGTTCCAAATCATATTTTTATATCATATAGATATATACAAAACTTTTCAAGTATAACCTTTAAAAAAAAAGTGGATTCAATTTATGACCAACCAATCTCAGTTTGGGTTATTCTGAAATTATTTTTTACCAGTACAATCCTTAGTACCTATCAGAATCTATCGATCAACAATATAGCCTTTGCTTTTTATTATCTTGGCAAAATGAATGAAGTATTTTCAAGATGTGAAAATTGGCTAGTGCCAAAGAGAGTACTCTTTCTTTTTTCTTTTCTTTTTTTTTTTAAATTCTGGTTTCTTGTGTAATCGCTGAGGTTTCTTCTGGCACTGCCTCTGGCAACTGAAAGAAGACTCAAAACAAAGATCGTTAGGCTAATTTTAAACTTTTCATGTAAAGAGGAAAAAAATAGAGGAAACCATAAGTCAACCATCTCTCTTTTTTAAGAGGAGTAAGTCTGTCCCTTAATGAAAAAGCTGGGGATGGGGTGGGGACAGAGAATAGATTAGACTGGAAAATGGAGCTTTTGCTATGAAAACATGTGGTTTTTAAGAGGTAACAAATTTTCTTCTATTTAAATGATATTTTTCCCTGCCAAAAACATTTATTTTATCTAGTAATTTCTAAAGCTGGCCTCACCTCATAAAGAAGTCAGTTTCTCTTATCATCTCCAAATGAAGGAGCACATGTCTTGGTCCCTTGCTAGAAGGCTTTTATTGCTTCCACTTCTGAAGTGACAAGTTGGCCTCAGATAGTTAAGTTGGCAACAGTGAAGTTAAAAAAGAATTCAAAATTAGGCAGTCAATGTCTCTATCTAATAGGAATGTATACATTATGTCAGATGCTGCCAAAAAAAACCCTAGAATAATTAGGGCAAAATTAAAAACAAATACATTTTCTCTGCAAAATGAAAAATATCAATATAAAACTATATAAACAAATGAATTTGTTGCCAAAACAGCACACAAATCTAGGCATTCTTTTAAATCCAAGATTTAAAACATTAAAAGAAAAAACTGCTAACAAATTTCAGACAACGTACTAAAAACAATAAATAAAGTTGCTCTTTAAAAAAAATCCCACATTCCCTTTAAGTGCTGCAAATTTTGAATTTCTTCCAAACAAGTTAAACCTTTTTCCATGGCAAACAATACGATGCTGTAGGTTTGGACAATGCAAATTGATATAAATACACAAGGCATATACTATACACATAATTCCACAGTATCTTTGTTCACAGTTACCAAAAATAAAAACTGCCTTCAACCCATACATCTATAAACACTCTTGATTCTTTATTGTAGGAGTTTGAGGGAGATGGGAGTAAAAAGTCTAGTAATAATCTAGTCTTCCATTCTCAAGCTTCACTTTCTGCCTCTCCCAGGTAGTTGTCAGAACCTTCCCATTATGGAATCATGCTCTGGGATGGTTTCCAAAAGAAAACATTATGGGATGTTACTAGGCAGCCTGTGCTGGGATTTCATTTTCCAGCCAGTTGTAAGAGGGCTGATTGAATTCAGTCTTTATTTTTATTTTTATTTTTATTTTTAAGGCAGTCTGAATTTCATTCAAATGTCCATACTTCTATGTCTTGAACTATGAAGTCTTCCTTCTTCGAAAGGATATCATTATTGAAAGTGCTGCAGGAGTTGCTTCGTCCATGGTATAGGTCAGCGTCTAACCACAGACCAAATCTTCCACTGGAAGAAAAGTTTTAAACAGAATGAAAAACACAAGCTGAAAAAAAATTCTATCTCCTACCTCCATGCCTTTGCATAGGCTCTCTCCCATCCCTAGAATGCACTCCTTCCTCATCTTGGTCTCTTAGAACCCCTAGCTTCCTTCAAAGGTCGCCTTAAGAGTCACCTCCTACATGAAGCCTTTCTTTACCCCTCTAATAACTAGTGCCTCCTCCCCTCCCCAGTTCCAGTAAATTATTTTGTAAATATTTTGCATTTAGTTATATTATGTACTTACTGTTTAACCTGAATGTAAACTCCTTGAAGGTAGAAACTGTTTCATTTTTCTCTTTGTAGCATAGTGGCTGGCACATAGTAGGCATTTAATAAATGCTTGTTGATGGATAATAAAGACTGGCTAAAAAAATCACATCTCTACCATTAAGTTTTGTATAACAATATAAATTCCCACTCGGCTCACTTGATGTTTTTTTTCTGTTATTTATTTAACAGAGAGGCAGTGTGGTATAATGTATATAGCACTTGTGAGTCAGAAATACCTGGGTTCCTACCTATTACATACACTGGCTGTGTGACCTCAGACAAATCATAACCTTTCAGTATCTTGGGTAATACATTAATGAAAATAAAAGTTTGATCCCTTCTTAAAAAGAGAAGGAAAATAATCAACAATTGATTTTGGAAACAAATAGATATAAAGAACTTTCTTTTCATTGATTTTAAATGATGGAGCCTACACAGTTCTTAATTTACAAGTACAATGAAAACAAGGTCTTGTAGTAATATGTAATTTTAGCTTTCAGTCTTGCTGATGTGAAAATCTAGAATTTCAGTTAATATGACACAATGACTAAAACTTTTTGACATCCACATTTTGGTTACTTGAGTCAAATAAAGGTTGTTCATGTCAAATGAAATATTTAAAAACTTACCCTCCACCACCAAGTTCTAAAGAACTTATATCCCCATTGATGAAATAAGAGTTTTCTCCACTCCACTTGAATACCTAGGATGTGCAGAATAAACACAAACAAAAGAGGGGATATTTTTAATTTTAGGGATTTATTGAGAAGTGACTATCATCAACATGTTATCTTGGGGATGAGGATGGAGACTGAAAACAATCCATTTGCTTGAAGATGCTCTTGACTTCTTCAGCTAGGACCAAATCTAGAGTGACTGAGCTTGGAGAACATCCTTTGAGCAAACCTCGATCACTAATAGGCACCTATAGATTCCAGGAATACAGGCTTTGTTGTGCCAGGGCCCATAACTGATATGCCTGGCAGCTGTGCTGAACTGACTAGGGTTGTTATTCAACAAGGGTTACATGAGGTTGGTCTATAGTACACTTTCTGTTTCAGTGTTCCCCGGGGAAAACAGGGGCATCACATTATACTTTGCCCCCAAGTAGTCACCTTGAAATTCGGGCTGAAAGTGTAGAGGAAAGTTTCTCCTGTGCCGTAATAATGGTCACTGAACTTGAACGGATGAGTTGCGTATGCCCCAAAAATCTGTCAAAATACAAAGTACTACTTTTAAAATCAACTTCTAAAACTACTGAATTGTCTTGCCTTCTTTCTCTCCCCCTGCCCCCCAACATGTTCCATTACATCAAATGAACTCAGATGAGAGATCAGACTGCTGCCAAGTTATTCTCTGATTAGATTTGAATATTCGAGAGTACAAAGTTCTTTCTCTTCTTTATTTTACAAGTATGACTATCAGGGATTTTCCCTGCATAGAACAGTAATACCTAAACATTTATAAAGCATTTTGCAGAAGTTAGTTCAATTTAACTCAAGAAGCATTTAGTGACTCCTTTTAACACGCAGAGTTCACACACACAAAAAGTTGTTGCCTTCACTTAGCTTATAATCTACTGGGCAGGGGGATACAGCACCTAAATGGATAACTAAATACAAGATAATCTGAAGAAAAAAATACTAAAAACTAGTGGGAGATAAGCTTCTTAGGTGTGGAGGAGGAGTGATGTACATTCCAGTCATAGGCTGGGGGGCAGTTTAGGCAGAAGATATAATATAGATTTCTAAGGTCAAAAAGTAGGCCAATTTGACTGAAATACATGTAGTATCTGAAGGAAAATAAAGTGAAATAAACCTGAAGAAGAAGGCTGGAGTCAAACTATGGAAGATGTTAAATGCCAAGCTGAGGAGTTTGTTATTTCCCTAGAGGTAATAGGGAATCACAGAAGATCTTTGATTAGGGAAGGGACACAAGTAGGTCTATACTTTAGTTATTTAAAGTTCTCATTTGACATACAAGAAAACCCTATGATATGAGAAACATCATAGTATAGTAAGAATGGTGCATCTTGAGTACAGAACCTGTGTTTCTAAGAGAAGGCCATGCACCAAATAAATAGCTCTATGACCAAAGTTGACTTACTGAGCAACACTTTCTTCATTGGTAAACAGTAAAAATACCTTCAGTGTTTCCCCTCACAAGGTTGTTGGGAGGCTCAAATGAAATAAAGTACTTCACACATTTTAAAGCACTATATAAATATTCATTATCAGTACTATGATTCCTCCATTCTATATAGGAGGAATCTGAAGCTCAGAGAGGTTTGATATGCCAAGGGTTCTAACATTAGGAAGTGGCACAGCCATGATCTGAGTACTCTCTCTTTAATTGTTTGCCTTTTCAGCAGGCACAAAATACATTTTATCCCTATTTATCAATAAAGGAGCTGAGTGTGAGTATGCAAATGCCTTTGAGTAGAAACTGTTCTTATTTCTTTAATAAGTGTGTGCAATAAGACTTTTTAAATGATTTCAGTTATCTTAAATAGAGGTTATTCTATAAAATCCTTATAATACTTATTTTCCCCAGTTTCACATGTTTATATTTATAGCCAATGGGACTGCCCATTCCCATTATTACCATAAAATAGATCATGTGTGTTTATGTGAGCTCTTTATCCATATATGTGGTTATGCATATATGTGTGTATATCATATATACATACAAAACTACATATATGTATATTTATGAGAGAAACAAGATAAAGAGAGATTGGGGAGTGGGGGAAGAAGAGAAGAAGATGGGAGGCAGTGTGGCATAATGGATAGAGAGCTAGCTTAGAAATTAAGAACACGGTTCAAGTCTCACTTCTGACATACATTAGCTGTGTGACTCTGGACAAGTCATAAAATCTCTCAGTACCCTGGAAACTTTCCAAGAACATAAGTTGTAGCCCAGATGCCAATCTACCAGGGGGTGGGGAAAGATACACACACACACACACACACACACACACACACACACGCCCCTAGATATACATTTATCTATCTATCTATCTATCTATCTATAGATAGATAGATCGATCCTGATGTCTTGGTCCTCTTTGAGAATGGACAAACAACAACAACAACAATATAGATATATGTATATATGATATATACCTACACATAATACATGGTAAATATTTTTATAGAGAGATCATATAGATATTCTATATCATAAATACACATCTATATGTAGTGATATGATATATACATAGATACCTATAAGATCCCTCTTTCTCTATACCATGTATTATGTGTGTAGATGTATATAACATTATAAATTTTGGTTAGACCTCCTATCACATATATAGGAAATACTCAGGCAGACTGGCAACTACTCTTCTTGGAAAATTGCCTAGGGCACTGATGAGACACTTTGTGACTTGCCCAGGGTCATACCACCAATATATATCAGAGGTGAGACTTGAAACTGTTTTTGTGATATCTAAGCTAGCTTTCTATTCACTATGCCACATTACCTCAAATCTTCCTTTTTTCCTTCTCTATCCACCCCACCTCCTACTCTCTTTCTTCCCTATCACCTCCCTACTCCCCCTTCCATTTTTTTTTATATACTAGAGGCTAAGGTAGAAAGGAAGATAATTTCTAAGAGCTCATTTTAGTGAATGGTGTGTATATTATACACACATTCAAAAATACATTCTATCGATATAATATTGATTGCCTTCTCAATGGGTGGGGTAGGAGGGAGGAAGAGAATCTGGAACTCAAAAATTTTTTTTAAATGTTAAAAATAAATAAAATTTAAAAAAAACTTTTAAAAAATATACATATACATATGCCTGCCACAACACACATATATACATACATAATATACACACACATTATATACTATATAACTTTTACTATCAAACTTTTCACTAGTTGTTAACAAAGAACAGTAACAACCACTAAAACCCTCTTCCTTCTTCCTGTTGCAGTATGGTGAAAGTGGTTATCTGGATAATAACAAGAACTCATCTTTAGACAGTGTCCCAAAAAGTCTTACTGCAGTTTTACCCTTGCTTAAACACCCTGTAGAGTATTTCAAGGCTTAGAATACCATATGCATCCCCAGGAAATCAGCGATGAAGTATATAAACTCTTTTGAAGGTTTTAGAGGCAAAAACTAGGTGTAAGTAGTTCTAACCTGATTATCCATATCTTTGATGACCAGAAGGACAGGGCTGTCGAGAGATGCTGATTTCCGGTACAAAGTTTTCAGACTCGTGCCATGTTCTATAGTACTATAAGCCAACCTCCATGGATATCCTTGCACCCTTGCTGGAAGTCGCCGAGCAAGCTTGAAGTGAAAGATGATGAAATAAAAGAAAGAAGTGAAATAAATTCTCTAAACATTACTCTAAAAACCCGAGGTAGGCAACACACTCAAGTTTACTCCAATTTCCATATTCATTAGGGATGAAAATTAAATTCCCTTTAGTAAATTCATATAACCATACATACTCATCAGCATAATTTCTCTCCTTTGAGAGACAAAGATTTTACTCCTATAAGGCATATGGAAGCTAAATGAGAAGGAAAAGGAAGAATTATAGTAATTGAATCCTATCAAGAACACAGACCAGAGGGTAATTTTTCTCTCAGGGTTTCTGTCACTATCAACAGCAGTTACCTTTGTAAATTTTTACTTGTAGGGGCAATATATTTCTACTCTTTGTTGAATACAAAGCCTAGCATATTGGACACATACACAAATTAAGACTGACATAAAGCAGGCTAGTATAACTGCATGAGATGCAAACTAAGTTCTAAAATGTTTTTAGAAGCAGTGGAGATCACTTCTAGATGGAAGGAGGTAGGTGGGGCCCTAAGGATGAGGTGACAATTGAACTGGGCCTTGAAGGACAGGATAGGAGTTCAACAACATGAAAATGAATGGAGAGACAAGCCAGCCAGGGTGTCACTCAAAAACCAGCCTCCTGTGCTACAGGTAGTCTAATCCTGCCCTTAAATGTCAAAGGTACTTCTATTCTGGCTTTATGCAAATATTTTGTTTAAATCCTTTAAGACAGATTTCTTACTACTCCAATAATAACCATTCATACCTGTTCTATGTGCATATTCTCTAGGAGAGCACTATGATGTTTTAAGATAGGGAGGGACTCATCATCATCCTCTTCATAATAACTGCAAGTACTCTTTCTCCGTTTGGCCTCTTCAACTGTGATTATCTGAAATAGCAGAATTGTATAATTTTAGATTTGGAAGGGACTCCAGTGGTCATCTAATCCAATCAATACCTGAGAGAAAATACTTTCTACAACGTATACATATCTGCTTTAAGATCTCTAGTGAGAGGAGAACCTCCATTTCCCCAAGAGTTCTATTCTACTTTGTTGTTATTGTTGAGTTGTTTCAGTAGTGTCCAATTCTTCATGACCCCCACTGGGGGCAAAGATACTGGTGTGGTTTGCCATTTCCTTCTCCAGTTCATTTTACAGATGAGGAAATTGAGGCACAGAGAGTTAAGTGACTTGCCCAGAGTCACACAGCTGGTAAGTGTCTGAGGTCGGATTTGAACTCAGGTCTTCCTGACTCCAGGCCCAGTGCTCTATCTACTGTGGAGAAATTCAATTGTTTGGATGTTTTTTCTCAGAACCTAAATTTATCTCTGCAACTTTGACCCACTGTTCCTGATTCTGCAGATTAGAAAAAAAAATTGAATCCTTCAACTGTTTCAAATACCAGAATATGGATACATTTCTCCTCTCCTACCCCTTTTCTTTTCCAAGGTAAATATCCCCAGTTCCTTCAATTGATCTGCACATAGCATGAGCTCATGGCTCTTCGTCATCCTGGCTGCCTTCTTCTGGACACTCTCCATCTTATCAAAGGCCTTCCTACAATGTAGTGCCCAGAACTGAATATTTTATAGCAAGACTTAATGGATAAAAGCTTTCTTTCACAGGGTTTCCCAAGTTTGGGGGTAGACATTCAATTTAAACTATGCAAGCGGAAAAATATGCGGCAAATTTAACAACGCACAAAGGTTAACATTAAATAAGACCCTGATTAATGTCTTTACTGATATCTCTTCCTTAGTTATAGTCAGAAGAGCAGATTAATGTATATACTAAAAACTAAAGATAGTTAATTTTCTTCAATGCAAGCCTACCGAATTTATCAGTATTAGTTTATGGCCTTGAAGGTGCTGAGACAAACCAGGAAAATGTAAACCTCCACTGCTAGGGCTTCCTTCACCACAAATGATCTTGAATTTATTTATTTGAATATATTAATATATGTACACATTGTCTCTCCTGATAGAACATGCGCTCCTTGAGAGAAGGGAATATATATGTTCTTTTTAATCTTTGTATCCTCAGCAGCTAGCACAGTGCCTGACACATAGTAAGTGCTCACTAAATACTTTCTTGTTTAAATTTAGGGAAGAAAAAATCTACACAATATTTTATAACAGCAGGAATTAGCAAATGACTTCTCACATTTTACAATTTGAATGCCTTGGCTACACAAAAGCTATAGTGTTAAGGAATTCTATATAGACAAAAAAAAAAATGACCAAAATAATTCAGTGAGTCTATTCAAACTTCATTTTATCCTAGAAAACTGTTTAGGGGATCATTTGTTTTTTAATGTAGCATGGATGAGGAAAAGATAGGGACAGGGACATGTGACTGTTATACAGGGAGCTCTGGGTTCACCAAGATAGGGACTACCTCTACCAAAGCAAGTCAGCACCTTCTCTGCAACTAATAATCCTGGGAAGCACTTTTTAAACAATTGCCAGGCACTGTACTAAACACTGAGGATACACATAACAACCTAAAAGAAAGACATTGCCTGACCTCAAGGAGGTCCTAACTTAAGCTTCCAGAGAGTTGCCTTAAGTAACATGCCCAGAGACACACAATTTATCTCAGAGATAGAATATGAACCCAGGTCTTCCTGGTTTCAAGGTTAGTTTGAACCAGTGGCCTCATGGCCACATGTGGCCTTCTAGGTCCTTGGGTGAGGCCTTTTGACTGAGTCCAAGTTTTACAGAACAAATCCTTTTATTAAGGGGATTTGTTCTTGAAGTTTGGATTCAAAGGGCTGCACTTGAGGACCTAAAGGGCCACATGTGGCCCCGAGGTCGCAGGTTCCCCACCCCTGTAATCTAGGCCATGATGTTTATCCATGAGAAAGAGGGTCTTATTTTGACTGGTATGTGAGGATAAGAGTCTGTTGTATTTGCACTTATGAAAAAAACAACATATTCTTAAACTGTGTGGGATTAAAATTTTTTTTTTCTTTACTTTAAAATTAAAATTTTTTTTTTAAATCCTACATAGTTTAAGACATGTTTTTTTCCCTTACAACTTAAGGGTAATTGAATAATGTCTTGCTAATTTAAGTCATAATCTCATCCATGAAAAGAAGGCACCAACAGTCAATCTCTTACATATAAAGGACAACTGTAGGCAGACTCCCTTCCTTGGCTACTGAAAGTATTGAATTAGCATCTGAACACTCCGGTTTGCTTCCTAACTCTGCTGCTTACTAAGGATGTAGCTTTCACAAGCTGAGTCTGACCACAAATCATTTCACCTGAGCTTCCTTCCTCATCTGTGAAATGACAGAGTTAGACTAGATAACTGACAATATTTCTTCCCTCCCTAAATCCTATGATCTCTGGGAAGCAGGATGTTGAAATTTATATATTTGGATACGCTAACTTCTTTGTTTGGTTAGATATAGTCATACAATATGGATGATTGCTAAAGTACTTTAGGTATAGAATGACATGCAGTATTATAATGAACCCATAGACATGCATGTCTCAGAACTGGCGGTAATAGGGTGTTCCTAGGTCAGAACAGTTGAGGAACTTGGCATAGAATGCTATCTATCTGGTGAGTAATCATTCTTTAGACAGAGTATCTTAAGAACAAAAGGATAATCAGAGCCTCAGCTGCCAAGGGGAATAACGAGAACTTTCTCCAAGAGCCAACAGGGACTCATGGAAGATTTTTGAAACAGAAAAGTGCCCAGATACAAGCAATAGCAGCATTATTTTGGCAGCAGTGTCAAAGAAGGATTGCAAGGGACAGAGAGTGGGAGCAGGAAGACCTGTCAGGAAGCTAATGCAACAGTACTAGTAAATGGTAAAGAATGCTAGTACTAGGGTGGGAGTAACAGAAATTGAGAGAAAGGAGGTAAGTGCTTCAGGACTGTGTGAATAAAAGGTGAGTCAGAGAGAAGAATCAAGAGTAAGCTTAAGATTTTTAATATGGTAGACAGGGTTTATAAAATATTACCAATAGGAAATTCCTAAAATAGTGAATATTACCAGAAATAGTGAAGGTTCAAGGAGAGAGAGATTTAGGGAGGAAAGATGCAAAAACTTAGCTTTGATTAAAAAAAAATAATTTGTCCCTCTCACTAACCCTTCTCTCCTAACTGAACAAATTAAAAAAAAAAAGTCTGAGAGATAAAGCCTTTAATACATAGCCCAACAAAAAAATCCTCCCACTGGCTGCATCCAAAAATGTACGTCTCTTTCTAGATTTTAAGTTACTCTCCTCTCTATCAGGAGGTGAGTTGATGTTTCATCTTCATCCTTTTGGTTTATTACTACATTAATCAGAGTTCTAAAGTTGTTTTTCCTTATAATGTTATCACTGTAAAAACTGTTCTTCTACTTCTGCTCACTCTGTATTAGTTCATAAAAGTCTTCTTTTTTCAGAATTTTACTGCATCATCACATCAGTTTCATAATTTCTCATGGCACAATAATATTCTATTCCCATTCATATACAACAACAATTTGTTTAGCCATTCCCTAATAGAAAGATACCTCATTAGTTTCTAATTTTTGTGTAACATGAAAAGAGCTGTCATAAATATTTTTGTACATATAGATCTTTTTCCTCTTTTATCTCTTTGGGGCATAGGCCTAGCAGTGGTATAGTTGAGGTTAAAACATAACCCATTTTGGTATCTTTTGGGACATAGTTCCAAATTGCATTTCAAAATAGCTCTACCAAGAGTTGTATTAGTGTGTCTGTTTTCCCACAACTCTCCAACATTTGTCATTTTCCTCTTTTGTTATCTTTACCAATCTGTTGCCATAATGTGAATCTGATTATTAGTGATTTACAGCATTTCCCCCTCATGATTTTTGATAGCTTAGATTTTTTCCTGTGAAAACTGCCTGTTTATATCCTTTAGCCATTCATTTACTAGGGAATGGTTAAATATTGTTTTTTATATATCTTAGACGTGAGACTTTTATTAAAAAAAAACTTGCTGCAAAGATTCTTCCCCTCCACTTACCAATTTTCCCAATAAATTTTACTACATTAAATTTGTTTGTGTAAAAACTTTAAAATTTAAGTATCCAAAATAGTTCATTTTCTCTTGTGTGGTCCTCTCTTTCACTTGCTGAGTCATGAACTCTTCATAGTTTTGAAAGGTAATTTCTTTCATGCTCATCAAATACTGTAAAGAAGAAATTACTTTTCTATGTACTATGTGCTATGAATGATGAATAGGGGAAGAGTTCATGACTGAATAAGTGATAGTTTTTCCAGTAATTTTTGTCAAATAGTGAGTCCTTTCCCTAGTAACTGGGATCTTTGATTTACTCAAACTCTCTGCTACTGTGTTTGTTTACTTCCTTATGGCACGTACCTAAATCTATACCAGTGATTAATCCTATTCTTCTTTAATAAAAAAACAAAAAACAAAACCCCCAAAACTAGTACCAAATGGTGTTCAGTGATTACTGCTTTGTAATACAGTCTGAGACCTGCTATTGATAGGCCCCCTTCCTTCTCATAAAAAAAAATACCATTAACCCTTGAGATTTTTTACCTTTTGTTTCTCCATATGAATTGTTATTTTTTTCTAGGTCTAGAAAGTGTTCTTTTGGAAATTTGATTGTTATAGCACTAAATAAATTAATTTAATGTTATCATTATTATAGTGGCTCAAGCTACCTGTGAGCAATGAATGTTTCTCCAATCATTTATGTCTGTATTTATTTCTGCAAAGTACTTTATAGATGGATTCATATAGTTCCTGGGAGCATCTCGGTAGATACTCTCCCAAATATT
The DNA here is from genome assembly GCF_900497805.2 of Vombatus ursinus. NCBI lineage: Eukaryota > Metazoa > Chordata > Mammalia > Diprotodontia > Vombatidae > Vombatus > Vombatus ursinus. Next base: position 17,476,295 of record NW_020946557.1, on the reverse strand, counting down.
TTATTGCATCATTTCTCTTTTTAATTCTTCCTTCTGAGTTTTGCTAGTGATATATAGAAATGCTGATAATTTATGTGGATTTATTTAGTATTCTGCAACTTTGCTAAAATCATTAATTATTTCAATTAATTTTTAGCTGACTGGAAGTACACCATCACATCATGTGCAAAAAGCAATAATTTTGTTTCCTCTGCTATGTTTATTCCCTCCTTTTCTTATTTTATTTCTGTAGTTAGCATTTCTAGAAATAATTTAAGTAGCAGTGGTGCTAATGGACTTCCTTACTTTTCCCCTGATCTTATTTGGAAAGACCAGGACTTTTTTTTTTTCAACAAGGCTTTAGCTAGCCTTGTTGGAGGTTCACTATCCTCTTTTCGGTTTTTCCTCTGGTGTCACTCAAACCAAGGTATTTCTTCATGGTATTCAGCTTTCCTTGGTTTGCTCATCTTATTTACCTCATCTAATTTACCTCATTTACCTTATCTAAGTTTTTTTAAACATTCATTTTTTAAAAATCCTGAGTTCCAAATTCTTCCCTTCCCTTCTGTCTCTTCTCCCTCTTTGAGAAAGCACGCAATTTGATATCAATTACCAAATATGCAAAACATATTTCTACATTGGGCTCCCTCTTTTCACAGGGCTCGAGAACCCCCTTCTGCTCTGCCTGGAGTCCTCCCCTCTGGATACTGGGTACAAGGGTTGCTCTGATGTCTAGTTCCCACCACAGGTTTCAGGGACTACTGGGGTTAGATTTTGCCTCGGACTTTTCTCTTGTATGGGCTTGAGCCCCTGCAGGAGTGGGGGGTGGCAGCCTCAAGGCCACATGTGGCCCTCTAAATCCTCAAATGTGGTCCTTTGACTGAATCCAAACTTTATAGAACAAATCCCCTTAATAAAAGGATTTGTGGCCTTGAGGCTGCCAGTTTCCTACCCCTGTCTAATATCTCAGTGGACCTGCCCCAATCCAAGCTGCTCTTTTTGGCTGGGTTCCTATAGCCATAGCTTTAGGAAAGACTCAGGCTGGGCAGGAAATGCTGGATGTACTCAAAGTCTGTGCCCTCTGTGATCTACCCTTGATTTACTTTAACTCCAAGGATCTCTGCAAGATTGCAGGGGTCCCTCTGAGGATTCCTATGTTAGGTTGTGGGGAGTCTAAAGGGGATTCTTTCTATTTGTTATGAGATTGGTGCATCTCTAAGCCCCTATGGAGCAGTTGAGGGAGAGCTTGGATTCTCCAAATCCTGGTACACCACCATCTCTCTCTCTCTCTCTCTCTCAAGAACATCTGCATTAAGGGACTGGGAAAAGGATGAAGAGCCATATAAGTAGTTAGGGAGGCAACAGGAGAACCAGGACAGTTGTATCTCTGATGCAAATAAAAAAGTATTTGAAATGATGAAATAGTCAACACATTCAGATGCTGTTTACATAGAGGTTAAGGAAAATGAAAACTAAAATAGATGACTAGATTCCGTGATTTAGGATGTCCCTGGTGATTCTATCCCAATTATAGTAAAATGGTGGGGATAGAAGCAAGACTTTTGCATAAATCAGTTTCTTGTTGTTGATCAACTATTATCTTGAGTATGTAATAAGGCAGCAGACAAAAGCATTGGGTATATCCATTTTTCTCCAGAGCAGTGAAGAGAATAAAAGAGACTGAATCTGGGCAATGTTAGAAGTGTCCAAGGAAGTATTTTTTAGTATTAAGAGACCTGAGTTAGTTTGTTGGTGAGGGGAAAGTGCCAGTGACTGAAATATATGAAAGAGAAGTGATGACTGCTAGATGGACCATAGTCCTGGAAAGGATTGGAGAAAATGGGGTCAGTGACAGGTGGTACAAAGGATAGAACACTAGACTTGGAGTCAGGAAGATCTGACTTCAAATCTGGCCTCAAGACACTTATGAGCTGTGTGACCATGCGCAAGTCATTGAACCTCTTGCTTGCCTCAGTTTTCTCATCTTTAAACTGGGGATAATAATAGCACCTACCCTCATATAGTTGTTGGGAGGTTCAAATGAGACGTCTGTAAAGCACCTTGCAAACCTTAAAAAGTATTACATAAATGCTAGGTATTGTTGTTGTTGTAATTGTTATTATTAACATGTACACAGTAACACCTTTTCTGAAATGGGAGGGAAGAAGGAGAAAGTTGAGTGATAATGTTGAACAGTTTTGAGGAAGCCTGCTGAGGAAGGGATTTCTTCTTCTCATTGAATTAACAGATAGGTTATCTTCTCTAAGTGTGAGGAGTGAGGTATACAGTCATGTGGAAGGGAGAAGAGAAGGTTTGGAACAATGCCTGTAAAAGCAGATAAGGATAGAGAGAGTAAAACTTTTTGAGAACCCAGTTGAGGTTGTGTGCCATAAGTTTTGTGATTAACTTGACTTAATTTCATAACTTTCTCCAACAAACACTCAGAAATCCTGCTCCAGGAACAAAGACTTTATATGAGAGATTATCAAGAGGTGAAAATTTGTAGGTCAGAGGGACAAGGGATTCTAGGGTAGTAATTAGTGAAAAATTAAAGTAGTAGACCATGTGGTGAAGGCTGGGTATGAAACAAGTAAAACCACAAAAAAGATGATGTTGAAAAACACTAGATTTTGAGTCAGAGGGCTTGGTTTCAAAATTGAGCCCTGCCACTTTGCTACTTAAAAGATTCTGGAGAAGTCATCTAACTTTTCTGGGCCATTGATTCCTCATCTGTAAAATAAGGGGGTTGGAGTAGATGACCTTATAGTTCCCTTCCTGTTCTAAATTAGGATTCTATTGTCTTTTCCCACTCAAGGTTATTAATGGTTTCTGTTGAGCAAATCAAAAGAAGTAACTGACTTTGCTGGTGTTTTTTTGTCTTGGAAACTGATTATGCAAGTGATGGGGGCAGGTAGCAAGAAAAATTTCAGCTAAGATGTAAATCAGATGAAAATTCAGTCTGTATAGCTCAAAAACAAGAGACAGTTACTTTTCTTCTAAATTGAGAAATGTTTTAAAGTGAATTGCACCTCCTATTTTGTATCTGGGTTTAAATTACAGGATCATAGGAGGAACATCAAAGATTATTTAGTCTAACCCCTTAGTTTACAGATGAGGAAACTGAGACCCAAAAGGTTAAGTGCCTCAATATCACCTCAATATTGTCTCAATATCACAAAGGTAATAAGTAATCATTTTAACTCAAAATCCATTTTTTCCTTATGAAGTTTGGTTGAAACCCTTTATTTTTTCCCTAAAAAATCAACAGGCATATTGTTAGAAAACAAAAACACCCTAATAATATAAAGATCTTCAAATTTTCCAGGAAAACCAAAAACCAAAAATATCAGAGATTAAGATGTAAAAGTACTGTTAAATTCCCAAATACACAGAAATGGTCACAATGCCCAACGATTTAAGTATGTATCACACCAGAACATAAATCAAGAGACCAGTTCCTGCTAAGTTGCATTTCCTAATGAAGGGAACTTAAAAACAAATAAATCCCTCAAAGTTAAGCATTTTAAATACATCAAATGAAGTACCACATCCTGGAAGAGGGCTATAATAGCCACAGGTATACAGATCAGGTCACAGAATGAAATACTAAATACACTCTACTGAAGTTTCAGTGCATTCCTTATTTTAGAAGAGATGGAGCAAAAAGTACAAATTGCCAAAGCAGTAAAATACTGCATCAAATACTGCATCACAACAAAATCCTAAAAGCCGAGAGCCCTTCATAAGGGAAATGGGTTTGGACGCCTACCTTCCATCATACAGTTAGCTCCTTGGGGATTCAGAAACAATGAAGGACATATTCTGACCTACCTCCACAAAAGGCTCCTGGTCAGGTCTGGCATAATACAGGATCTGAATGTCCAAGGCCATCTGCTTTGGCCTCATCGTCGAGTAGTGAGCGTTGCTGGTTCTCACAACCTCTCCCTCTGGAGGGCAAAGACTTTGGTTGCCTGCACGAGGCAGTCAGCAGCTCAGAGTGGCTGCTGCTACCAGAGTGGTTGCTACTACCAGAGTGGTTGCTACAAGAACTTCTGCTCTATCTAGTTTCCTGCATGAGTAAGTTTCTATTTCCCTTAGGATAGGGTTCACCATTCTACAGGAACACACCCAAATTAGGATTGAGAGTAAACACTGACTTCCTGTTAGATATAGGCCCAAGGCTATAAAATGAGCTTTCACCTTTCAAACTTAATTTCCTAATTGAGGTTAACAAAATCTCATTGTTTTCATCTCTACCCTACACCCCCTCCCCTTTCTGGTGATTTTCTCTCTAACAGTCCCGATGCTTACCTGAATTGCTTTACCCGAGATTTTGGATACTTCCCCCACCCTGATGGAGGTAGTTGCTGAACTGAGAAAAATGTATTACATTTGGAGTCAGAAGACTGGCTTGGCTACTTAGTAGTCGTGTGCCAGTGGGCAAGTCATTAACTTAGGATCTTAGTGCATCTTTTCTGTACCTAACATTACATGGAAGAATCCAGAGCAAGATGAAGAGTCCAAGGCATGGGTCTGCTCCATTGAATAGGTATCTTTAAATGGCTGAGTGCATAAGAGGCAGAATAACAGTGTGTGCTTTTGATAACATGCTTCATCTTGTAAGGAATTTACAACAGAAAGAAAAATGAAGGAGCATTTGATTTCTGAGAAGATGATGTAAGTAGGGCTTTCCGTTGGCAGACAGCCTGGCAAGCTGAGATTAACCCAAAAATGTAAATTAGCTGCTCTTCCCAGTGAATATGGGCCTTTTAATCATCATCCAATAGTGAATACAGTGATACCAGCCTGGGTTTTTCTATTGTGTTTTAAGGTTTACAAAGCACTTTGCTCACAGCAATCCTATGAGGAAGGCAAGGTATGTAAGTACCAGGGGATGCTAATGGTCTTGCTCAAGATGCTCATGAAGGCATCTTGTAGTGCTAAACTAGGTCTGCTATGGACTTGATATTAAGATAGGCCTCTTGGGCCATCTTTAGCTTATCCATCCACTGGCAAGAACTAGAAGAAGGACATGATAGGCAGTACAGTGGGTTCAATGCTAGGCCCAGAACCCTCCCAGAGACACAAATGAGCAGTGTGATCCGAGGCAATCTTCCCACAGACATAAAATATCAGTACGATCATTTAACCTCTCTGGGACTCAGTTTCCTCTTTGACTAAATGAGGTAGTTGGACTCAATGGTCACTAAGACCCTTTCCAGCTCTAAGGCTGATCCATTGATTGTATGGGGAGAAAGAGTATGTGCCTATAGAAGTGGACACAAAATAGACATGATCACTTGGGTTGCAAATTTGCTTAAAAGATACCTGAAACTGAAAAATGACTAAATCGCTTAAAAGGAGATGAACACATTCCTTATTTGCTTTAGGAAGATCTAATAGATATATGTATCATATACAAAAAAAAACAGGAAACCTGCATATATGATGTCACTGTGGCAACGTTATCACAGATGAGGAAGCAGGAAATGTTTCTTGATTTCTAGATACCACATTGGATTAAATGCAAAGGAAAGCCACACAAGCATTATAAAAACACAACAAGTTGTAAAGTTCAGGTTAATTCAATTCAATAAATAATCAATTAGCTTAAATTATAAAGCAACCTCTAGTATTAAGTTTGAGAGTGAGTTCTCATACTTTCTATGCTTAAAAAAGTGGTGAAAAACTCCTTTAGCTTCCTTTTATTCCTCAACTGAAAACTAAGTCTATATATGTGTATAGGTCCTAGGAAGATGCCGGCTACAGAAATCTGTTTGCTTTTCTGAATTTTCTACGATAGCTGTCACAGTTGGGGTGTGCACTCACCTCCCAGCTCTTAGCTGTTGGCTCACTGAAAAAGTTATCAACCATATTCAACTCTTCCTTTTCTACCACGACAAACCCTTGCTCTTTGGCGTCTTTTCCATAAACTTCTGGCGAGCACTGAACAAAGAAGGTATACAAATGATCTACCCTGAAAAACACAGAGGAAAGCGCATAGATTAGTGATCAGATATTAAAAAAAAAACCTAGAAATTTTGATGTGCTGAACTGTGTTATTCTGTTGGGCAAATCCATTCTGCCAATTGGGAAATGAACTATCAACTGTCTGAGTTCTCTCTGCTTGAAGCTTTTCAAATTCTGAAAACAAGGCCCAATGACAGCAATCAGCAGAGATGATGCCCTGCTTGAAATTGTTATATCTGGTAGTTCACTGCTGTAGGAGAGTGGCGCCATTCACCAGCCCTAGAACAAAAAACCGAGGGGCCACATAATAAAAAGCTGGAATCCATTAACTCTTCACACCAAAGGTGGGGATGTTTTCCATGAAAGTGAGAGGTACAATCTAAGCTGGGAACAAAGAGGTCATGTTCAGATGAAAGGCTTTTTGTGGGTCAAGTATATTGTCATTTTCATAAAACATTGTGATGAAGAGATAAGCAGGAATAACATTAGATGAGGCTTTATTACAACCATAAGAAAGGCACTTTTACTTCATTAGGAAATAAATTTAACTCATTTCTTAGTTTATCCCTTGCTTCTAATTTTTTCAATTAATTTTTTTTTTGTTAACAAAAATCCATTATTTTTTTCTCTTTTCCACTTTCCCCTTCTTTCCACTAAAAAAAGAAAAACAAAATCCTTGGAACAAATATGGAGAGTCAAGCAAAGCAAAACAAATTCCCACATTGGTCATATCAAAAAATGTTTTTCATTCTGTACTTGTCCTCAGGAGCTGGGTAACATGCATCATCCTTGGTCCTCTGGAATGATAGTTGGTCCTTGAGTTGATCAGAATTCTAAAGCATTTCAAAGATGTTTGTCTTTATAATGTTGTTATTAATGTATAAATTGTTCTCTTTATCCCTTGCTTTTTAAATGATGGAGTACATTAAGGTTATGGAATATTCTATTAGGGTTTAATCAGTTCATACTGATTCATTTTAAATTCATTGTAATTTTTTTACATAGAAGGCATTTAGCAGAATGGGGGGGGGGGGAAGGGGAGAGAATGGTGCTGCTGTTGTCTCCCTCTTAAAGTCATAGGTTTTAAAAGCCTGAGAGTATAGGGAGGATTTTCAACATTAGAACATCAGCTCCTGACCACAACATTATTCAAACTATCTCCTAATGCATAGTTAATATCTCCTAAAATTCTTAATGGGAGTTCTACTAATAAAATATGGACTGTGACTATAACTAAAAATATTTAGCCCACAAGAATCTAAGAATCCCCACATAATTCCAGGCTCCTGTCAAGGTACATCACTGACCTGGAGTTATTCTCTGCTTTGGCCACTATTGATGCTGCTAAGGACTTTTACATCATCCTTTTTTCATGTCTCTAACAATGACTATCATAGGGGCAAAAGGGCAAAAACTAGGGCTTAAAGAGGAGGGAGGGAAGAGAAAGAGGTTTTTGGTAACATTGTCTTGGTAATGCCTATTCTTAACAGAAACTACAAAATAGAGTACTGTGGTCTCTCATCCGTGGAAAAATCCTACCTTGGCAGAAGCACCTAGCAATCTTTCCAGAAATGCTTGATGTACAGAGGTATCAGTTTTATGCTGGTGTACATTACTTTTCCCTAAGTCCAAAGACACAAATTCATGTCCAAGCAGTCTTAGGATTATAGGATCATCACTGTCTAGAGATGGAAGGAAGGACCTTAAAGACCAATAGTCCAAACCCTTCATTTTACACATGAGGGAACAGAGGCACAGAGGAGGAAACAGAGGAGGTTGTATTTTGCCCAAGGTTACATAGCCCGAGTCATACCAGTGGGGCTAAAGTAATGTCTGTGGGTGACACTGGGTACCACTGGCAAGCTGAAGCATAACCAAGGCAGGAAGAACAAAGGCAGGAAAAAATAATGCAAGAAAGATGGAAAGAGAAGAGGAAAAAGAAAGAAAAAATAACAAGATACATGAGGTCAAGAATGGTACTATAGTACTAACAATAGCTTCAGGTGCCACTCCCTGGCTCTAGTGTCATAGATAGCCTATCCTAGCCCTATAAGCTCAATTAGGGAGAGTAAAAAATGGTGGCATCAACACTAGATTTAAGACTATAACACTCAATCGACTTTCACAAATCCTTTTTAAAGACCAGTTAATGGGGCAGCTAGGGGGCGCAGTGGATAGAGCACCGGCCCTGAAGTCAGGAGGACCTGAGTTCAAATCTGGCTTCACACCAAACACTTGACACTTACTAGCTGTGTGACCCTGGGCAGGTCACTTAACCCCAACTGCATTTAAAAAAAAAAAAAAAGACCAGTTAATGGCAAAGGAGTGGGATTTCAGGGTTGGGATAGAAGATGACTAATTTTTTTTTTTTTCTGATGAGGCAATTGGGGTTAAGTGACTTGCCCAGAATCACACAGCTAGTAACTGGTAAGTGTCTGAGGCTGGATTTGAATTCAGGTATTCCTGACTCCAGGGCCGATGCTCTATCCACTGCGCCACCTAGCTGCTCCCAAAGATGACTAATTTCTAAAGAGAATTAAGGGAGATGGAGATATCAGACAAGCATAATCTGAAGTGGGCAACCCAGAAGTGAGCATTCATATGGTATATGTAGTAAATTCCCAGATTTTCCTAAGCAGCACAAGGCTACAGTGTAACATAGCTGGTTTGCCATGAAAGCTTACTCCCAAAGATTTAAAGAATGGCAACTGGCTATTTTGCACCCCCCCCCCCCCAAAAAGCATTACAATTCAATCGATAGCAGGATTATTGACTTTTAAATCTAAGGCTTCTGGGGAGACAAGGTGAAGAAGTTATGTTTCCTCTCTTATCCCACCTTTCCTTCCCAATATTCCAGGGTGGTGATAGAGCATTCTTATTTTAGTTCAGAAGCCTATTTCTTACACTTACATTCTTTTGTCATCCGGGTTTCCTTAGCAAGATGGGTTAGGTCACAGAATGTTGTACTGCCCATTATCTAATCCTATGATCTAAAAGGTGTTGTTTCCCATTCTGGCCTGTAGATGGCCTCAGAGTCCTGGTTTTAATCAGTCTAAGAAGCAGAACCCATGTTCACTTTTGGACTCTAAGGTAACCTGTTTTCTTAAAGTAAATTAGTTTGGATGTCTCACATATCCTTTTTTTTTTTTTCTCTTGCTGTTAGTCTTAAGGGAAAGAAATAAAATCCTTTAGAATGTTGTCAGGAGGAGAGTGAACACAGTTGTCTCCTATTCTGGCACTTCAAACTACATTTCTAGGAGTTTGAAAAAATACCTAAGAATATATTTCAGGGGGAAAACCAGAAAGGAAATATGTGTGAATACTATGGTTGAGTTCCTGAAACCACATACTTCCACTTCTTGTGCCTGCTTCTCATCTTTGAGGAAAAGATTACAGCAAGAAAAATAACTTACATTTTTATAATATTTTAAGGTTTGCAAAGTGCTTTTCCCACAAAGACTCTGGGAAAAAAGGCAGTGCATGTATTATGCCCCAGAAGAATGTAAACTCCTTTAGGGCAGGGACTATCTTATTTTTGTCTTTGTATCCTAATGTCTGGCATGGTGGCACTAATATCCAGGTACAGGGGCTCCATGTATGTTGGTGGTTAAGAAGGCAGGAGTCAGAGCCAGAAGTAGCATTTTTTTTTCACTCAGGCTAAGTGGCACAAAATCTACCTCATCAAGGAGCAAGTAAAATGATCTCAAATAAACTTTTCAAGGCTAATTCAGTTGGGGGCGTGGGAGAAACCCTAGCAACCATAGGTGGAAATTCTATGATGACATTGAAGCTGTAGAGCGAGCATGGGGCAACAATTCGCTTGGGGTATAGGCAGGAGTGTGCTGGTAAATGTTTAACATGGAGCTCTGCAAAATGTATGTGCAGGACACATTATTAAGTTTAATCTGCAATATTAGCATTTTCTCCAGTCTAGAGCCAGGGGTGGGGAACCTTCGACTTTGAGATTAATAAAAGGATCCCTTTAATAAAAAGATTTGTTTTGTAAAGTTTGGATTCAGTCAAAGGGCCTCACTTGAGGACCCAAAGCGCCACATGTGGCCTTAAGGCCACAGGTTCCCCACCCCTGCTCTAAACAAGTAACAAAAACAATGAATTAAAACCTGATTCATAGCATTCGCAGATTTCTAATGCATAAAAGCTCACAATGCAAATCTAACAACTGGCCTGTATAAGCTGGTTGCAGAACCCCCTTGGGTATAGTCCACTGGGGGAAGAAGTACACCATCTTGTAGCTTCCTACTTCAACTAATTATTTTTGTAAGTAAGGGCTAAGCTCTGTTGTTTTTATGTTGCTGGAACTAGAACCTGGGCATCCTGAATACTCCTGTGTTGTTTCCATCCTACCATCCTACTCCCATTCCATAATTATGAAGGTGGTCAAACCATTTACCCTTCTCAGATGCTAAGGTCAGCCAGATAGACAGGAGAGTATCCTAGGACAAATCGATCATGGGAACCTCTGCACCTGGACTGTCTCAACAGCCAAGCAAAACAATGACTTCTCAACTCCCTCCACCCCTTCACCTCACTCTGCTCAAATTTTAACATTTTGTCAACCTTAGCAGAGAACTGTAATTAATGTAGAGCTTCTTCACCCAGCTGTGGAAAAAAGCTGCATTCCCTTCTTTGGATATAGAGAATTTGGTGATTAGTTTATCCTTTTAATTTCATGGGCAGGGTCACTAGGAAAGTTTTAAGTAACAGTGAAAATGGCCTGGATATTGCTGAGTCCCAGTGTTGATGATTTGGCTATAAGGAAGCATTTTATTTCTAAAATTGGTAGCTGAACTTTTATATCGGGAAGAACTTTAGATTCAAGGGTTCAAATCCCCACTTACTAGCTATGATGTCGGGCAAGGAGTTGAACCTTTCTGATTTCTTTATCTATAAAATATCAGGATATGACTTTTACTACAGCATTGTGGTGATGCAAGCTCTTAAAAGTACCATAAAAATCTGACTTCTTATTAGCCACAAGAATTACATCAGATTTCTGCGCTGCTTAACAACTCATGGCTATAACATGAACAAGTTGACTATCCATTCTAAATATCTCAGAAATGGAGTGGTCACCTTGATCTTTTGAAAGATAAGTGATAATGAAGAGGTGGGGGAAGATAAGTTACATATTCCAAGAACTACAAAGTAGGTCACAATAGTGAGGACATGATCTTTATGTGGGTTACAATAGTGAGATCATGATCTTTATATGTCAGTGGACACTAGATGCAAGATAGGAAAGTCAGTCTCTACCCAACAGTTACTGATTTTATCTACTATGTACCCAATTTGATATCATCAGTAAGAGGCTTATACCCAAGTAGCCACTAAATAAATCTGAATGCTCAGCTAAGTCCCTAGAAAACAAAGCCAAAAGGAACTTTAGGGGTCTCTCATTTTCCAGATGGAAAAATTGAGGCCCAGAGAAGTTATGTTAGTAATAAGGCCACAGACAGTAAGGAGCAGAGCTAGAATTTGAACCACCACCCTCTGGCTCCAAATGCTGCACCCTTTCCATGACACTACAGTGCACAAAGTGATGAAAGACAGCCTAAAGCAGTAACTGAGTTTATGAGCTAATACAATGAAGCAAGCTAGCTAAACAATTCTTCTAGGTGGCATCTATGGCAAAGTATGGCATCCTGGTAGCATAAATCTTCAGAGAGATTATTGGTGTAATATTAGATTATAAGTTTCTTGAGGACAAGGATGATATCTTATTTCATATCTGCATCCCTAGAATCTGGTACACTACATGACAGACAGCTGTTTAATATTTATAGAATTTTAAAAGTAATGTTCCACCTATGTTTCTGGGATTTGTAACCTGATATAGGTCAGGAGATGCCATTTTTGAACAGTGTTACAAATGTTCCCTATGAGCTTCTCACAAATGCCAAAGCAGGATGGTAATGCTACATCAGTGGTCCCAGACTGCAAAAACCATACCACCAATACCAAAAGTGAACTCACTGGGTCATACATCTTTGAAGGTCAAAGGACTATCTACCTGTCCTGTACAGAAAAAATTAAGTTATAAGTGTGTTTAAGATGATATTTATGCAAGGGAATATAATGCTTTTCAAAGTGGAATCAATTTAACCATAATTTTACATTTTCATTTTCCTCAGGTATATTCAAAATCTAGGTGTGTAGACATCAAAGAAGAAAAGAGCTGGCTACCAAAATTATGCAAATTAAGATGGTCAATTTAGAAGAAATACTGTTTTTGTATTTAAAATAATAGAACACACGTTTACATAAAAATTCATGCGAGTCTTTCTTTTGAAAAGAAATCAAGTAGAGCAAAACCTAAAATCAATTTAATACTTGTATAAAATGTTAGACAGATTACTAGTGGGATAATACTTTACTCAAATAGCACTTTTGACTTGAAAACACACTGTCATCTAAAATATTTTTTAAATCTAGAATCGTAACTTTGTTTTTCAGTTGTGTCCAACTCTTCATGACCCCATTTGAGGTTTTCGTGGCAAAGATACTGCAGTGCTTTCTTCTCCAGCTCACTTTATAGATGGGGAAACTGAGGTAGGGTTAAGTGTCTGAGGCTGGATTTGAACTTGGGAAAAAGAATCTTCCTGATTCCAGGGACTCTATCCATTGAGCCATCTAGCTGCCCTAAAATCACAACTACTTCAAGCTAAAAAGCTCCTCATAGGGGAACAGCTTTAGAGCCAGAAGGGACTTAAAAAACCATCCAATCTAACTCCCTGATTTTACATGAAGAAATCGAGGCTTGCAAGGTTTAAGTAACTTGCTCAAGGTTACACAAGTAGCAAGTGGCACAGTTGGAATTTGAACCCAGGTCTTTAATTTCAAATCCAGAATGCTTTCCACTGCACCAGGTCATTGAGTTTAACTCTGTGCATAACATGTAAGAATTCCCTGTAGCACATCTTTGACTGTAGTCAATACTATTTGACTTAGAATTTACAGACAGGTAGTTCCTATTTGGAAGATGATTTAGGATCTAAATATGGTGTCAGTAGGCATTTATATGCATCTTATTCCCTTACAAGGGCCCTTTTTTCCTTGAGCAAGTTGTTACTGGTTCACTAACAAAAAAAAAAAGTCAGCTTACTTATTATTCAAATCACTATAACCAATTAATTCAGCCTGGATTAAACATTATTACACAGGTTGGCCAGTTCCACACCGCTGCTCTTGCTTAAACCACTCCTTTAAAGACTTAAAAAGCTAGAAAAACATCAAATTAACTCTTCTGAGATTAAGACACTATGGATGAAAGAACCAAAGTGGGGAGGTGGAAGGAGAGACGACCCTGGTGTCTGAATAGGAATTACTGCTTCTTTCAAAAAAAAAGAAAAAAACACTTAGGATGATGGCTTGAAAGCCTCCAAGAATTACCAGAGATAGAAAATTCTCACAGACTTTTGGATTAGTGTTAAGTGTGCATTACTAGCACTATTCCCATCTTCCAGGGCAGGGATAATGTCTACGATATAAGTGTTTCAGTGGAGAGAGTGTCAGGTTTGGAGTCAGCAAAGATATAAGTTCAAATCAGACCTCCGGTACTACTAGCTGTATGGACCAGGGCAAGTCACTCAACAGCCAGTTGCCTCAGTTTTCTCAACTGTAAAATAGGGATAATAATAGAACCCACCTCCCAACATTATTGTGAGGGTCAAATGAAACAATAATTGTAAAGTGTACTTAGCACAGTGTCTGGCATGTAATAGGCACTATATAAAAGTTAGCTTAATATTATTATCAAAATATGATATATGTAATATGTTAATATTTAATACCGTATTACAATAATTTGCATGTTTTTAATTCTATGAGACAATATAACACCTCCTAAGGTCTACTTGGTTCCCTCCCCTTTGGCTTTGGGGACTTAATTTTAAATGAAACTTACGAGTTTCATAATCAGTCTGTGCCCCCAGTTAAGGCAATTTCTAAGGCCTAGCAGAGATTGAGCACTCTACCTAAAGCTGCACTTTTATCTTTAGTTAAAACCTGGCTTTTTGCAATTAAAGGCAAAGTTCAGTTTACTGGAAACATTTGGATAATAAAACAACAGATTATATTACAGTGTATGTGGACAGACAGGCATTGACAGGGGAATTTAGGGAAAGAGCTGACCTTTTCAAGGGACTTCCCACAGCCTGGCTCTTCCTGGAGACAGCTGGTGGGGCAATGGATATTGCATCGGGCTTTTCAGTCAGGGAAGTCGTGAGTTTAAATCTAGCCTCAGACACTTACTAGCTATGTGACCTTTGGCAATTCACTTAACCTCAGTTTCTTCAACTGTAAAATAATAGCTCTTACTTTGCAGGGCTGTGTGAGGATCAAATGAGACATGCAAGGTAGCTCTTTATTCCCTCCTTCCCTCCTCTCCAAGTGCTCTAGAGTCAGTCATTCTCCTTAATCTCTCTCTTTTTTCTGCCACAACTCAGTCCTGCCTAGTCTCTCACACAATGGCTTTAACTGATTGACTCAGGGAGGTATACAGGGCTTATTCACATTCAGTTCTGATTATGTAATTTAATTAAAAAGTTCTCTCACCTAGACAAGGCAACAAATGGGATACTTTGAATTCTACCCTTACAATATGTGCTTTATATATTTATAAGAGACGTCATGTGCATATATTATATATATTCTAGATACCTTATAGCGTAGTACTGTATAGTAGGGTAGAAGGTAAATATTTTTTGAAGGAAAAAACCTCATACATTTTGGTAAACAGTATAGAGAGAATGGAATATTCTACTACATTTCTCCCAAAGTTTATGAAGTATTTCAAACTCATTTATGTGTATGAAACAGTAGCTTTTTTGGATGAGCTCTTTTGCAAAAATAAAAAACCAAACTCAAACTGGCAATTCGATATAAAATTAGTTTTTCTGTTTTGGAGGTAAAGGGAAGGTAAAGAGGAAGAGACAATAAATGCTTGTTAATTGACAAAAAAATTATTTAAAAAGTATTTAAGAACTTTGATCAGTGCAAGGATCAACCACGATTTCAGAAGAACAACAATGAAACATGTATCCCCCTTCCTGAGAGAGATGTGTTACACTCAAGGTACAAACTGAAATATGTATTTTTTTTGATGTAGCCAATGCAGGAATTTGTTTTGCTTGACTATATATATTTTTTACAAGAGCCTCTCCCTCCCCATCCATTGTCCCCCACTTTTTTGACAACTGTGAAGGGAAAATGAGACAGACAGAAAACACATTTTTATTAATTGAAAAAAATTAAATTAGAAAACTACAGAGATAGGATTACATATGTATCAACTTGTCTTGGTGTCTAATTTAGCAACAGGCAGAGTGGTGGAATGAATAAAGAATTAGCCTTGAAGACAGGAAAACCTAGGTTCAAGTTTGACATACATTGGCTACGGTGACCTTTGACAGGTCACTTAATATCTCAGTGGTCTAGGCAAGTTTCTAAGACTATAAGCTGCAGAGAAAGCACTCACTTGCATACTAAGGGGTTTCCTCACCCAGGTGTTCCCTATACCAATAAAATTGCAGGTCCAGTCCCCATCTCTACGCTTATGGAAAAAGTCTGGGGATAGAGACCCCGTACCATTTCCAGAAGGTACTTCTGTGGCCTTACTCTAAGGTACCATACGACTTTCAGGAGCCCCTTGAGGGTCTGTGAGGCTTTGATGTTTATGAGGAACAGAGTCAACTTCCATTTAATACTAAACCCCTGGAAGGAGATAGGAAGATCACAATAATAGATCTCTGGGAATGCCAAAAGTGGCTGCTTAAAGGTCTAGCTGGCTGAATGGCCCCCAACTATTCCCAAGCTTTCGATTAGCTTTTCAGGTGACCACTCAGTTGAAAGCTTTCGTACATTACCGTAAACACCAACTCTTAACAGCCAAGTTTAGTGAAAGGTGAAGAAGTGGAACAGATGGCCAGGGGGAGGGTTTTCTTCTCACTCTTTATTTCCATCCTCACTATACTATTTCATGATAGTGACAGGACACATCTAAGACTGAAAGAAGCTCCAGACCACAATATGATTGAGGTAGGAACAATGAAGTTCATGGATAATACCTTGGCAAAGGTATTTGAAAAGAAAGGACAAACTTTGAAAAGAGCATCACAGAAGAAAGGAAATTTCATGTACTTTTCAGGAGGAGTAAATCAAAGAAAGGTTAAGTAAAATACGTGTCAGAATTATGTTCACGATAGTAAAAATAAACTCTTTGAGGGCAGAGATTGTTTGGTCTTTCAAATTCTAAAGCCTAGCCCTAAGCCTGACTCAATAGTAAGCACTTAATAAATACTGGTTAAATTGAAAGATGATATTATATCCTAGAGGAGGGGTACAAAGAGAATCTAGTGGGCAGGGTGACTACTTTGTTCAATTTCCCCAGAATGCAGTTACAATCACAAAGGCAGGCAGGCAGGCAGGAAGCATTTATTAAGAGCTTACTAAGTGCCAGGCACAAAGGTCACTGGGATTCTAGACACTGTTAATTTTTATTCCAGAGAATAGAAAAGCAAGCAAAAGTTGTGGGAGTATCAAGTGGGAGTCAAAGGGGAATAGGAGAATTTGCTTTGATGGTGAGGTGTACCACAAATTATTTCTGTTTAGCTTACAGCAATTTAATAGTTCTAAGCACCAGGAACCCCAAACTCCATATGCTAAGACCAGAAGGCCTCTTTCATTCTCTCTGGTTCTACATTTTAAAGCCATAGAACTGTCTGATCCTTCCAGCACACAGTTAAACATTTTCCCCAGAGGCGCCACTTTGTACGCCCTCTTCCCAGAGCAGAGTGCCCTGTGCCTGCCAAGTGCCAACACCTTCAGCTTAGCAAATAGCAAAATCATTAACAAATAACAGATTCCTTCAGTATTGTTGTAAACCATAGATGTAGAGCTAGAAGGGGCCTCGGGGGGCATCTGATATCCTAGTGACCAAAACACCAAGAAGAAAACTTTTATTGAAAGACTCTGAAACTCTTGTTGGGGAAACTATTTTTGAGGGGACCCTCCTCATTTCACAGATCAGGAAAATGAGGCCCAGATAGGTTCAGTGCCTTGTTCAAGGTTATATAAGTAACAAATGTCAGAGGTGGGATTCGAACTCAAGTCCCCTGACTCCAATTTTAGCACTGTTTCCACTGTCCCACGCTAACTAAAGGGGAAAGATTGCTTCCAAGAGTCATGTAATATTCCAACCTAGTCTCTGGATAATTAAAAATTAATTTGAAAAAGGAAACTAAATTTGTATGGTTGTTTGCTGGATGAAGACCAATAAGCTATGGTGACTATAAAACGCAGTAAAATAGAATTCCTCCAGTGACCCATTTTCTGCATACCACAAAAAGAAAAACAAAAACAAAAAGATGTTCACTACAAAAGAGTTCTTGTTAACGAATTAAACTGAAGTAGCTACTGGCATGGACCACATCATATTGCTGGAATTATTCTGCAACTATTACCATAAGTGACTTTAATAACATTGCATCATGCAGGCAGGCCCTAGCACGTAAAACAGATTTTACTTTAGACATTAAAATTGATTGTTTAAAACCCTGCCTGCATTTTCCATAGCAACAATCTTCAAAATGATGGCAAGGACCCCAGAATAACCTGCACAAATCCATTTTAACCCTTGTAGAAGAACTAAAACCTAATAGTATAATAAAGAAGCTTAATAATGATAAGTTTTTATGTTGACTTTCTATGGCAAAGCTCATTCCAAGTTCCAGCTTTGAATGCGAAAACAAGGACTCAACTCTTCTTTTTCTGTATCACTTTTCCAGTCAATAGTTGAGTCAGCGTGATGGGCAACCAAATGACAGCACAGACAGGACTCTAGGCAGCAGGTGTTTTTTTTTTTTTTTGAGGAGTGTAGATGGGAGAGACAGAATTCTGTTAGTCAAAGCAAGGAATCTGGCCAGGATGGCCATTCACTTGTCTTGCCTACTGTGTTGGCTCTTTAACATATACAACAGGATGAAGAATATTAAAATAATTTATTCTTCCTGAGTCCAAATCTTTTTTGTCTCAGCCATGGGGTTAAGTGACTTGCCCAGGGTCACACAGCTAATAAGTGTTATGTTTCTGAGACTGGATTTGAACTCAGGTCCTCCTGATACCAGGGCTGGTGCTCTATCCACTCTGAGTTCAAATCTAGTCTCAGACACTATGTGACCCTAGGCAAATCACTTAACCCTATTTGCCTCAGTTCCTCATCTGTAAAATGAGCTGGAGAAGGAAATGGTAAACCACTCCAGTATCTTTGCCAAGAAAACTCCAAATGGGGTCAAGAAGAATCAACTGTGACTGAAAATGACTGAACAACAAAATTAAAAAAAAAAACCCCAAACTAACACTTTCTATTTAGCTTAAAATGCCTTTTTAAAATGACTAGTAGACCCGCTCACAACATTCTGGGGCAAAAAAAGATCCAGTCTTATCTTGTGGATGTATTTCAGTGCTACATTAAAAATAAATCCTTCCTTAAAGTTTTCCAGGACAAACAAAAGATGATAGATACTACTGAAATGAATCTGATCATGCATCTTATCTGTAGAAAATTCTTCCTTAATACTAGACCTTTCACCTGGCCTAAATTTTCAAAACCTTATCATATGAAAGGCCATTTCTTTCCTTTCTAATAGTTCCTACTACAAAAATGACAAAACATTATAGGAATTGATACAAAGTGATTACAAGTTTAAGATTGAACTATGAATGAATTTGCTTTAGGCAGATGTATTCTATTTTGTCTGTGGAATTGGACTATACACTGTGAAGTGCTCTAGGACTTTCAAAGTCTGTGATTATATTAGTGAATTAAGATTGGGAGGGGGGAGAGAGGGAATCCATGGATCTAATCACTTGAAAAAGTACTTGCATGGCTAGTCTTTGATCACTTTTTCTACCACATAAATGCAAGACAGAAAAATACCTTCAATTATTTAATCTACTTCAAGAAAACTTTCATTTTTGGGGTGTCTAGGTGGTGAAGTGGATAGAGCACTGGCCCTGAGTTCGAATTGGGCTTCACACACTTACTTAGTTGTGTGACCCTGGGCAAGTCACTTAACTCTGACTGCCTCCAAAAAAACTAAGCAAAGAGAAAACTTTCATTCTTGAAGCCATGTTCAGTATAAAATTTTCACATACTCTGTCATGATGTTTATGAAAATGATATGAGGGATAATTAGAGTGGGAGAAAATCCAGTTATGCAGCACGCATAGGGCAAGAGATGCTCTAGATGAGTACCCACAAAATATAAGCAGACTTAGAGAAAAGTCTCTAGCGAACAAACCACAGGGAATACATAGCAGAACATGGACAAGAACTGTACAGAAGGGGTGGATAGGTTGTGGTAAGCACTTCTAGTTGAAACATTCATTGAAATATATGCCAGGGGAGGTAGAGCCAAGATGGTGGAGAAAAGTCAGGGATTGGCCTGAGCTCTCCTCCAAATACCTTTAAAAAATGACTCTGGGGCAGCCAAGTGGCACAGTGGACACAGCACCAGCCCTGGAATCAGGAGGACCTGAGTTCAAATCCAACCTCAGACACTTTACACTTACTTGCTGTGTGACCCTGGGCAAGTCACTTAACCCCAATTGCCTTGCCAAAAAATAACTAAAAAAACCCAAACAAACAATCAAAAAAAAACTAAACAAATTCTAGAGCAGCAGAACCCACAAAAAGGTGGTGAAACAAATTTCCAGCCCAAGATAACTTGCAAGGTAGGAAGGAAAGGTCTGTTGCACCTGGGTGAGAGTGGAGCACAGTCCAATGCAGGCCAGACCAGCACAGCCCTGGCTCCAGCAGACCAGGAGCAGGCCTTGGAAGTGACTGAATCAGCAGTAGCAGCAGTGGCTGTTTCTGGTGCTCTCTGCCCACAGACAGTAAGGGAGTCGAACAACTGGTCAGAAGGAGAGTACAGGGGTCTTTTTGCTAGCCCTGAGACAGGACTCTGTTGCTTTGCTCATACTCCAATCTAGGTCGCATTCCTGGGTAGCGGTCCCAGGGCAAGGAGGAGCACAAGCATAGCAGAGTTGAAGCCACAGTGGAGGGGGGACCCTCCTTCACAGTTCCAGAGCAGAAAAGACTACTTTTGGTCACTCACAGACCAGGAGAGTAGTAAACACCTCTTCTTAGATCATACCACCTTGGAAGAACCGAAAACTTACATGTCCCTAGAAGTATCTCTGAAAACAGCTACACAAAACCCCTGAAGCTTGGGATAGTGCACCCTCCACCCTGAAAGCAGAGTCCTACTTAAACAGACAGTTAAAAGTCAAGTAATAGGCTGGGAAAATGAACAAACAATGGGAAAAACTCTGACTATAAAAAGTTACTATGATGACAAGGAAGATCAAAACACACACTCAGAAGAAGACAACAAAGTCAAAGCTCCTATTTCCAAAAGCTTCCAAGAAAAATATGAACTGATCTCAGACCATGGAAAAACTCAAAAAGGATTTTGAAAATCAAGTAAGAGAGGCAGAGGAAAAATTGGGAAGAAAAATAAGAGTGATGTAAGAAAATTATGAAAAAATGAATCAACAGCTTGGTAAAGAAGACACAAAAAATACTGAAAAAAAAAATAACACCTTAAAAAACAGACTAGTCCAAATGGTAAAAGAGGTCCAAAAGCTCACTGAAGAAAGTAATTCCTTAAAAATTAGAATGGAGCAAATGGAAGCTAATGATTTCATGAGAAATCAAGAAACAATAAAACAAAATCAAAAGAATGAAAAAACATGACAATGTAAAACATCTCATTGGAAAAACAACTGACCTAGAAAATAGATCCAGGAGAGATCATTTTAAAATTATTGAACTATCTGAAAGGCAGGATCAAAAAAAAGAGCTTATATATCATCTTTCAAGAAATTATTGGGGCAGCTAGGTGGCACAGTAGATAGAGCACTGGCCCTGAAGTCAGGAGGACCTGAGTTCAAATCTGGCCTCAGACCAAACACTTGACACTAGCTGTGTGACCCTGGACAAGTCACTTAACCCCAATTGCCTAAAAAGAAAAAACAAACAAACAAAAAAAGAAATTATCAAGGAAAACTGCCCTGACATTCTAGAACCCGAGGATAAAATAGAAATTGAAAGAATCCACCAATCACCTTCTGAAAGAGATCCCAAAATGAAAAAATCCCAGGAATATTACAGCCAAATTTCAGAATTCCCAGGTCAAGGAGAAAATACTACAAGCAGCCAGAAAAAAACAATTCAAGTATTGTGGAGCCACCATCAGGATAACACTAGATTTAGCAACCTCTACATTAAAGGATCTCAGGGCTTAGAATATGATATTCCAGTGGGCAAAGGAGCTAGTATTACAACCAAGAATCACCTACACAGCAAAACTGCGTATAATCCTTCAGGGGAAAAAAATGAATATTCAATGAGATAAAGGACTTTTAAGTATTTTTGATGAAAAGATCAGAGTTGAACAGAAATTTTGACCTTCAAATACAAGACTCAAGAGAAGCATAAAAAGGTAAACAGGAAAGGGAAATCATAAGGGACTTAATAAGGTTGAAATGTTTACATTCCTACATGGAAGATGATATTTGTAACTTATGAGACCTTTCTCATTATTGGGTAGTTAGAAGGAGTATATATAGACAGAACACGTGTGAGTTGAAGATGAAGAGATGATATCTAAAAAATAAAATTAAAGGATGAGAGAGGAATGTACTGGGAGAAAGAGAAAGGGTGAAGTAGAATGTGGTAAATTATCTCACATAAAAGAGGCAAGAAAAAGCTTTGACAGTGGAGGGGAAGAGGGGGGAGGGGAAGGGGAGTGAGTGAACCTTACTCTCATCAGAATTGGCTCAAAGAGGGAATAATATACACACTTAATTGGGTATAGACATCTTCTTTACCCTATAGGAGAAGGGGAGAGGTGACAGAAGGGAGGGCAGATTGGGGGAGGGGATAGTCAGAAGCAGAACACTTTTGAGGAGGGACAAGGTGAAAGGAGAGAGGGAATGGGGGAAAATAGACAGAAAATGGGGCAGGATAGGATGGAGGGAAATATAGTTAGCAATAGTAACTCTGAAAAATTTTTGAAGCAAGTTTCCCTGATAAAGGCCTTGTTTTTCAAACATATAGAGAACTGAGTCAAATTTATAAAAAACAAGAGGCATTTCACAATTGATAAATGATCAAAAGATATGATCAGTTTTCAGATGGAGTAATCAAAGCTATCAATAGCTATATGAAAAAACACTCTAACTCACTATTGATTGGAGAAACGCAAATTGAAACAATTCTGAGGTACTACCTCATACCTATTAGACTGGCCAATAGGACCGAAAAGGTAAATGACAAATGCTGGAGGGGATGTGGGAAAAATGAGACATTAACGTACCATTGGTGGAGTTGTGAACTAATTCAACCATTCTGTAGAGCAATTTGGAACTATGCCCATAGGGCTATAAAACCATGCATACTGTTTGACCTAGCAATACCACTACTAAGTCTGTATCCCAAAAGAGATAAAAAAAAAAAAACCAAAAACAAAAAGGAAAAGGACCTATATATACAAAAGTATTTATAGCAGCTCTTTTCTAGGGGCAAAGAATTAAAAATTGAGGGAATACCCATCAATTGGAGAATGGTTGAACAAGTTGTGGCATGTGATTATGATGAAATACTATTGTACTATAAGAAGATGAGCAGGATGCTCTCAGAAAAACCTGGAAAGGGACAGTGAGGTGGCGCAGTAGATAGAGCACTGGCCCTGGCATCAGGAGGACCTGAATTCAAATCTGGCCTCAGATCAGACACTTGACACTCACTAGCTGCGTGCCTCTGGGCAAGTCACTTAACCCCAATGGCCTCACCAAAAGAAAACAAAACAAAACATCAAAGACTCACATGGGCTGACGCAAAGTGAAATGTACTGTGTACAAAGTAACAGCAATATTGTAAGATGATCAGCTGTGAATGACTTAGCTATTCTCAGCTACACAAGGATCTAAGACAACTCATAAGGACTTATGATGAAAGATGTTATGCATCCCCAGAGAGAGAAATGATGGTGTCTGAATACAGATCGAAGCATACTTTTTTTTAACTTTATTACTCTTGAGGTTTTTTGTCTATTTTTTCTTTCACAATATGACCATTACGGATATGTTTTACATGACTACACATGTATAACCTATATTGAATTGCTTGCCTTCTCAATGAGAGAATGGGGAGGGAGAAAGGGAGACAATTTAGAACTCAAAGTTTTACAAACAAATGTTGAAAATTGTTTTTATGTGTAACTGGGGAAAAATAAAATACCAAATTTTATATGCACATATATGTATGTATGTATATGTATATGTGTATGCACACACACACATATGTGCATACATGCCAGGGGCAGCTAGGTGGTACAGTGGATAGAGCACCAGCCCTGAAGTCAGGAAGATTTGAGGCCAAATCTGGCCTCAGACACTTACTAGTTGTGTGACCCTGGGCAAGTCATTTAACACCTATTGCTTAAGGAAGGAAGGAAGGAAGGAAGGAAGGAAGGAAGGAAGGAAGGAAAAATATGCCAGATTACTGCTTAAATATTTCCCTAAGAGTATTCCTTTAAGGGCTATAATTCCTGACCCAGAAGCATACATATTTCCTGCTTCCCATTTACAGAAGCATATGATTTTAGTGCTAGAAAGAACCTTCCATCTAGTTTCAACACCAAGAAGGAAAACTGAACCCAACAGATACAAAGTGACTTGCCTAATTCCTACCTAGAGAGGTATGGCAGACCTAGGACCAGGACCTAGATCTTTCCAAGATCATAAAAGGTACTGAATAACTTGGATAATAGATGGAGACCTGGAAGGTACCTTAGAAGCCATCTGGTTCAACCCCATGAAATTGAGGACCAGGTTAAAATGCTTGCCCATAGTCATGTAGAGAACAAACAGCAGAGCCATGGTTTAGACAGATTCTCTGATGCTCAATCCAACATTTTGGAAACTTTACATTTTCCAGAAATTAAACAAAAAATTTACATCTGGGAGCAATACAGTTAGAAATGGCAAATATACAATGTTATATCCACAATAAAGTTTTTTTTCTCATTTGTTTTAAAAAATGATATTCTTGGAGAATTTTTATACATCTGTACTATTGGCAGATAATGCTATCATCATTCCATCATATCTGAAGTTTTTCTGCTGTATGTTTTAATAGGTTTAACAGGTTTAATAGGAATTTTGTATATGTTGAACTGAAAAGAAACTTTTTAATACAGATCCACCTCAGTCTTAAGAGAATGTTCTTTCAAACAAAATTCAATGGAAAGGGAATTTTTCAAATCTTATTCAAGAGCCAGACTAATTTTAAAAAATGCTCCAAGGCACATTTCCAATTCTGCATTGTTATCAACTTACCTTTCTCGAGGAACTGCAAACCAGTACTCTGGTTGCTTTCTTCTCTTGCCGAACTGTTGTGCCATAGTCGTGCTATGAGTAGCAAAGGATTTTCGCATGGGTTTTCCCACTTTGATACACAGAAACATTGGTGGTGTCTTGCTCTTCTCCTCTTTTGATGGAAGCATATCTGAACCATGTTAAACAAATTTTTTAAAAATCCAAATACTCTAATGACATATAGGAACAATGCAGTTTTGTAGCCTGAGTAAAATAACAAGTATTTTTAATTAAGGAGTTAATAGACACTGTTTTCTTAATGTGAATTTTAAAAGTTTTCTTTTACAAGACAAAGACTTCCAATAATTTAGTTACACATACCAGATCAGTATGAAGGGACATTTTGGCAGCACTAAAATACAAATTCTCTTAGGAAACTCCTTTTTTCTAACAGCAGAACTTCACAAACTCCTAGAATAGCAATATCATAAATCTATGCTTCTGGTGGGGGTGCTAACTATCCTAATATTGTTTTCCCAAAGATTCACCTGAAAGATTAATAAAAGGTAAGGAAAGATGAAGAAATAAAATGCATTACTGCTATACTTATTCCCATATATGCTTATGGACAATATCTTGTCTGCTAGAAATAAAAGGTAAGAACTGCCTGTGGGTACCTCATCACTTGCTGTGTGGTACCCCCACACTGTAATCCACTTGCTCTGACCTAAATTTTGTTTAGTTAGAGACCTAAATTTTGTTCTTAAAAATAAAAAAGTACTGCCTGGATTAGAATATAATTGATTAGATTGTAAAAACTAAGTGGATATAATCTAAATGGATTAGATTGTAAACCCTGAGGGCAAGGACTGTCTTTTTCTTATTTGTATTTCCAGTGCTAATAAATGTTTATTGATTATTTAATAAAATGACTCTATGCTTATAAATAATGACAAGATTATAGCCTAACTCAGAAGAATCATTACTGCAGAGCTAGAAGACCATCTAGCTAGTACAATCTCTTAATTTTACAGATGATGAAACTGAGGCCCAGGGAGGCTAAGTGATCATCCTAAAGCCACATATGTAAAGATTGTCAGAAATGGGATATTGCACTGCAGAAACGAAAGAAATTTTCAGAAAACCAAACTAATCAGCCAAAGTTTCTTGAAAGGTAAAAAACAAACTCCCCATTTCTCTGCCTCTCCCCTACTCCCATCCACCATCAGCAGCTTCCTTCCACCCTAGGAATGTATGTTTTAGGTTTAGCTCCAATATATAAACTCATCTCTTAACCCTAAGCGATAAGATGCTTTATTGGACACAGGGATCTCTTTCAATGTTGGCAGCATTGCTACTGTTGCCATGTATGCAGCATTTGGAAAGTTAAGCAGACACACACACACACACACACACACACACACACACACACACACACACTCTCTGACCTACCTTCAATGGGTACCTGAATTCTCTTTAACAGCCACAATCTGATTTCTGATTTACTATCCACCTGTGCACCTTGGCAGCTCTTGTCCAAAGAGGATTCCAATGAGGCATCTAGGGACTCTTTAATTATCCTTTCTTCTGTAGATGGACCCATTTTGGATGAAAATGGCTCTTTTTCATAACCTTTACCTGGCTTCTTGCTGCCTTCAACAAATGGTTCATTTGCCTGAGGAACTGAGCTACTAAGAGTAATATCTATGCCTAAGGGAAGATTGCTTTTGCCATCACTGATTTCTGCATTTTCTAAGTTTTCAAATAACTGTGACTCTTCCTTGTTTTTATTAAGGTAATATTCAATAAGTTTAACTTTATCTAGATCTTCATGAATATTCAACATTGATTCCACATTTAGGGGAGAAATGGCTTGCTTGTTCCCTTCAGGGCCTACATCTTGTTTCTCACACATTTTTAAATCCAGAGCACCTTTCAGCTCAGTATCATACTCTGTTCTTGAAAGATCCAGTGCTGGCTGGTTCAATATTTCTAAAGTGGAACCAGTTCCTTGTGATCTGACCTTTCTAGACTCTTCTGAGTCAACAGAAAGGCATTCCTTTGGAGTTTCCTTTTTGTCACCTCCACCCTCAGTTTGGAAGGAAAGTTCTTCCAGGTCAACAAAGTCATCCTCTTCTCCTAAAAGGGAGCTTTCTTTGGTTCTAGAATCCGATGCAGTTTTTGCCTTGGAGGTTTCCTTAACGTCAGCAGTCACTGTAGCCAACTTGTTAGGTTCCTCCACGGAAGATCCCAAGGTCTCAGATTCCCTTGGAATGGTATTGCCAAAGGGCTTAAGAGGATTGTAATCTGTAGACTTCTCCAAAGGTTTTATTGACTTGGAAATTAGGGGAGTGGTGGTTTCTCCATTCTGTAGCCTTTTTTCTTTATTGAGAGACTTGAATTTACTGAATGGATTTATATCCTTCTCAGAAGCCAGGTCTTCCCACTCTCCAGGCCTGTACAGAGGACAAAGATCCTGTGGTAGGTCACTGTCAGGAAGAAATGGTGGATGCACATGGAATGTTAAAAAATAAAAGAAAAACCAAAATGGAGGAAAGGAAAAAAACAAAACAAAACAAAACACCAAACAGACCCAACTCAAAAAAAAAAAAGGATAACTAAAATATGTTAAAATGATTTTAGAAGGATGAATCTAAATCAAGAAATAACATCTTCAAAACTAAACTAAAACAATTATGTCAAGAAAGAAAAATGGTGTTGTGCACCTTAGCGGAAATGTGTGGATGGTTTTTGAAGTTATGTTTAACAAATGCAGAACATGAAATGTGTCTTAAGATTTTTAAGATAAAAGAACTGTACTGCTAGTTTTCCTAAAGGATAAGACAGGGAGGGAAAATATCCCAGTCCTAAGGATTGGGATGGGAAAAAACCCTAAATACTTTTTCTTGGTAAATATTCTAGAAACTAACTATCATCAGTTCTTTACACCTCATTTACTTAGTAAACGTTACTTGAAAAACTACTACATAATTAACACAAGAACCTTGCTAAAACGCTATCCAAACAATCAATAGCATTTATTAAGCATCTACTAGATACCAGGTTTCATGGGTACAAGGATGAAAATGAAGCCATACTTGCCTTCAAGAATATACAGTCATGTTGTGTTACAGAGCAATATCATAGGCAAAATTTCCCCAAAATAAACTTCTATTCCCTGTAATAAATCCCCTTGGGTGGAGTGTAATTTGGGGCCACCTATTGCCCAGATTTATGTTGTGATAATGTATTAGAAGCAAAGCTGTACTGTATAATATTTCATAGTTTTAAAGACTTTCAGAAAAGCATCTGCTTTTTGATCGTCTACTGCATCCATAAGATTCAGCTAAGCTTGCTAACGGCCAATTTTTTTTGTGGGGGGGTAGTCATATAAAAAGGGTTATTGTAATCAAGTAATTTTATGCCAACAGTTTGTGCTGGGTTACTTACTGAAGACCCATGTTGTTTGGATATTATCAAGTTTTGTTATAATAAACTCTTTACTATAGAGAATCTGCTTCTATAAAAACAGTAACTATACTTCTTATCCTGGTATTCCAAATTTAGTTTAATTGTTGAAAAAAAATAATTTAGATGGGAAACAACACATAGTATGAGTTTGAAGAAAATGTGCCACTATAACTTTACTTTCCATCTTCCCCAGTATCAGATATAAAACATAGTGAAGATGGAAGGCAGCTATTTTCAGGAGACATGGTTTTATTTGTATAGGGGGTAGGGCAAATCTAGATAATGTTAGCCTTTTCCTATGGCATAAGGATAAATGATCATCAGCTAAAAAGTATATCAATCTAAGATCTTTTAAGGCAGCTAAGTTCATACAGCTGCAACATAGGTTGGGAACTCAAAATTCATTGGCATCTCAGTTATCTGAAAGTACAAATTGATTTTCCCATCACCTATTATGTCATAAGATGTCTGGGTTCCCAGGCTAGCCCTCCAAAGCTTATTCAACTCATAAAGTACTTAAAGTATTAGTATCTGGACTAAGACTATATCTGAATGATCTCCAGTATTAACAAAGTATTTCCACAGACATGATCTTATTTGACCCTCACATAGATGATAAAGAAGTATTAGTGAAGTTAAGTGACTTGTCCAGGGTCACATAACAACTAAATAGCAGAACTAGTCCTGAAACCCTCATTTCTTATGTTTTTTATACATTACACTGTACACTACTAGACTGTAATTCCCATGTTGAACCACATTTCTAAGGAAAAAACTATTCAGATTATTGGCAACCCATCTCTGGCTGTCTGAGCTGCTGACTAGGGTTTTCCTGCCTCTTGTAAACTACAACATAGAAGGCAGTCTCCAAGTTTCTTCTCAAGATTTCCTTATTTTTTTTTAAACTTTTTTTTTTTTGACTAGGCAATGGGGTTAAGTGACTTGCCCAGGGTCACACAGCTAGTAAGTGTTCTGTGTCTGAGGCCAGATTTGAACTCAGGTCCTCCTAAATCCGGGGCCGGTGCTCTATCCACTGCACCACCTAGCTGTCCCCATCTTCTCAAAATTTCTGTGCCCAAGCAGATACTATACATGTCCTTTTGGAGTTTTCCTAAGAATTTTTATTGCTAGAGTATACTAGCACAAGTAATCTACTGAAGGGTGTGGGTTTTTTTCTGTATAGATATTCTAATTAATCATAGATTTCATTCTTATTTTTTTCCCTAAGGGATAATGGTGTTTTGCTGGAGCTATAAAGAATTTAATTTATGTGTATTATATTTTTAAAAGTAGAAGATTTTTATAAAACATTAATATAGAAATATATAGAAATTGGCTATTTAATGTTTAGATCTGTAATATTTAACTAACCCCTCAGCCTGTGCTTGGAAGGAGATTCTTTCTACTCTCTGAATTTAAAAAGCACATTTAATGCAGCTTATTCACTAAAACATCCCCAATTTCATGGAAATCAGAATGGCGTTTTGATTTAAGAATATAGTCCAATATGATAATGACAAAGTTGACATCTATATTTGTTAATATCTCAGATGAGCACCTTTCCTAATCTGTGCCTTCAGTTGTTATTAAGGTAATTGATTTCTCAGTTGCTATTTTCCTGGAATAAACATTATTGTGGGAAGAATTTTAATGTTCTATGTAACGTTGTAGTGGATTTATGATTTATCCAATGAATCATTCTGAAATGTTTTAAAGATCACATAAGAAAAAAATATTTACAGATCACATCACTTTTAGGTTTATGGGCCTTTTAAGTATTATGTGAGAACTATCCCATTATATTCAATTAGTTGTGTTTACACAGCACATCCTTAATTAATCCTTGATAACACTGTTAAGACATCTTTTTCCTGGCATATGCATTCTATCTGGGCTGCCATAGTTATTGGAAACAACTAAAATGGTGCAATGCACAAATGTACATAGGGTTCTCCCTCCCCTTTCCTTGGGGTAGGTCAATAATAATGGCTCTTCTGGAATTTCTAATGCCCAGTTTTTAAGTTATTTGTAAAGCACATAGAAGTTTGAAAAAAGATAGGGAAAAAACAATCAACTGCCATAATAAGGTCAATCAGCACATATCAATTGTCTGAATTACCCCTCTGTAAAAAAAAAAAAAAAAAAAAGGTGTGTGGGGGGAAATCTGTAGTTGCTTTTTCATTTAACATTAAACACTACAACAAATTTTCCCTAATTTCCCTGATACTACTGCAACAAGCGTATCATAATTGAATGACTACATAATGCCTGTCCTACTAAACAGCTACTAAAATGTGAAACACAGGGGGAAGGACCTTCTAGTTGTGGTTCTTTTTTTTGTTTGTTTTGTGTGGCATTCGGGGTTAAGTGATTTGCCCAGGGTCACATAGCTAGTAAGTTTCAAATGCCTGAGGCCACATTTGAACTCAGGTCCTCCTGACTCCAAGGCCAGAGCTCTACCTACTTCGCCACCTAGCTGCCCCCTAGTTGTGGTTCTTATAAACCTTTCTCCATACCAGGTGTTATCAAACTAAGTCAGATATGGTTGCATATATAGCCAAATACTCATGGTTCACTTCTCTGTCACCCTGATGCTATAACTGGGTTGGGGAAGAGAAAGAAATTGACTAAAGGTTTTTTACAGTACTAAGAATAATAAGATGATACTGTTTTTGTTTATTTTAAAGGTCACTGTATAAAAAACTTTTTTCTTATATTATATAAACTTTAATATTTTTAAATGAGATAAATCTGAAATAAAATTAAACATTTTCTTAAAGTGTACATCAAACTTGGTCAGAATTGAATGTAACATTTTTGCCTCCAAATGATATTTAGAAGGAGCAGCCTTTCTCTGAAGGAGTTTCAATGATATTCAGGGTGTGAATCAGATATCATAGATGAAATATTACTGATAAAAACATTTTCCATTTCGAACAAATCTGTAAACCACATCTATGTTTACAGGAAAATGCTTATAATAGTCACTATAACATCCAGCTATGGATAAAAATTTGTGGAAATAAATAATTTTGAATGAAAAAAAAGTATACTAGGAGAAAACCAAAGTTTCAAAAAGCCTCAGAAATCTGAGGATGAAAGTTATCCCCAGCATTTGTTGCAATGTAAACAGGGCCAAGCCTTGATCTTCCTCAGTTTTTTCTTGCTTTCCAATCACATTTTCAATCTAATGTTTCAAAGTCCCTATTTCTGAGGCTTTTCTTCTTCTCTTTCCCTTAAAGAAGGTTCTCTTATAAAGGAGACAAAAATAGAATAATGATGGGTGTTTGGATATACAAAGAACAGAAGGTACAACCTAGACTGTTTCCAGTCTTCTACCTCCACAGAAAAAGAACTTCTCTACAATGAGTGAGTTAGGGTTCTGAGGTAGGATGACAGTTAGGTACTGCATAGTTGTTAGTAGACAAGGCAGAGAAAACAGGATGAAAATTTACCTTTTCTTTCTGACCATCCATCCTATCCCCAACAGAACCACAGGAACTAGACCTAGAACTGCTGGAAGCAGGACCAGGGTCCTGTAGATAAAAAGGAAGGAAGTAGACGCCTAGCCAATATCTACAGTACTAAAGGAGAGGGAAATCATGAGCAGTGGAGAAGGAGGAAGCTATCTGGCTGGAAAGGCTTTATATATTAAGGTAAGTTGTGAGTAGGGCAACTAGGTGGCCCAGTCAATAGAGTGCTGGGCTTGGAGTCAGGAAGACTCCTCTCCCTGAGTTCATATTTGACTTCAAGACATGTACTAGCTGTGTGACCCTTGGCAAGTCACTTAACCCTATTTGCCCCAGTTTCCTCATCTGAAAAATGAGCTGGAGAAAGAAATGGCAAACTACTCCAGTTATCTTTGCCAAGAAAATCCAAATGGGGTCATGAAGAGTTGGGAGTATTCCTGGTTATTGACTCTGGGAAGAAAATCTTAATGATTTATATTAAAAACTGAACCACTTTTCCTGTTCTTGTTAGACATTATTCATTCAATAAATTAGAGTTCTTCCAGAATCCTTTTCTCCTTCCTTAGACCAATTTTGCTTATAAAGTAGCTGTTGTCTGAGAGAAAACAAGGTAGAAATGCCATTAAGGTATATATTTTTTTCCAGTTCTCTTTTGAAGGCAGGTGAGGGCAAGGATATTTTTGTTTTTTCTTTTTAATCCTTACCACAGTTGCCTGGCACATAGTAAGTACTTAATAAAAGTTTTTTGATTTTTTTTTATTCTTTTTTTTACATATTAACTTTCTTCCTGGATCACTAAATTTTGTTACTTTTTTCTTCTGATGGCTCAGCTTTATTCTCTTCTTGAAAATATTAAAAACTGCCACTGACAAATTCATATACAAACACTCCCAATATACTGTGGTATCTATCTCTTCTTCACAATACCAAATTCTGTTTTTCCTCCTTTGCATTTCTAAGACTCTTATACTCTCCACTCTCATAAAAATAAAGAATTCCTCTTACGATGGCAATGCATCTTTAATCTTCATGTGGGAGATATCGTTGTATAGTGCAATGGAAACAACTTCTTCCATGGGACAGATGAGCCCATATTCTTCACACCCATTCTCAATAACCAGAGGATCAGACTTGTGAGGATCAAACATGATGTTGTTAGGTGTGACTATCATGACACCTCCAACTACACCCTTAAAAGGGAAGGAAAAGAAAGATGTAAACATAATGGCATGTAGATTTCTAACTATGTAACAAGATTTTTTATAAATACATGTTAACTATTTCAATTTTTCTGAATATGGTACTCACCCCATATTTTTTTTCAGTTCCTTTATTAGGGTGTCTCAAGAAACATGCTTAAGGTTTTTTGAATGCAATATTAGATGTGGCACAAATAGTAGAAAGACACTGAACTCAGAATAATGAAATCTTTGTTTTAGTACCACCTTTGTCTTTAGTTTTGTTAACTTGTTAACACAAGTTAACAAAAGTTGTTAACATTTTGCTTAGTTTTAGTTTCCTGATCTTTGAATTAAGGGGGAATAGAGTAGGGATGTTCCTTAAGATGGCTTTTAGCCCTAAAATTCCATGATTCACAATTCATTCATTCTAGGCATCAATCAGTCATCATGCCTAAAAGTAAACATAACTGTCTTTACAATGACCATGTTTTCCTTGGCTTCCTTCAAGTCCCAGATAAAATCTCACCTTCTACAGGAAACCTTAATTTCTACTACCTTTCTTCTGTTAATTATTTCCAATTTACCCTTTATAAAGCTTGTTTATATGTTTATATTTGTATGTATAGTTGTTTGCATATTCTCTCCCTTATTAGGCTGTGATCTTTTTGAGAGCAGGGACTGTCTTTTGCCTTTTTTTCCATTTTGTATCTCCAGCACTTAGCACAATGCCTGGTGTATAGGAAGTGATTAATAAATGTTTACATTGATTGCCAATGCATCAAAACCACAGCTACTAAGAAAGGTACAGCATAAAAGAAGTTTATAATTTTGTTTTAACTCAGAAAAATGAGGCAACTTTGCCATCTGACCCCAAAGCAAAAGTAATAACTTGTCTATAAGTGAACATTCATCATTGTTTGTCCCTTTAAATGGGGTACTGCTCAATGTACTCTAGACCACCTTTGATCTTGGTGGCAGTGACAGTATTATGCAAATCTCAGTATTATAGATTCAGAATGAGAAGGGTCCTCAGATGTCATCCAGTTCAACCCCCTCCTTTTATAGCTAAGAAAAATTAGGCCTCCAGAGGTTAAGTGACTTGCCCAAGGCTATAAAGCAATAAGTAGAAGAGCTGGGATTTGAACCCAGATCCTTTGACTTCAAATTCAGCATTAATTTAAAGGAAAAAAACCCCTAACAACCTTTGCTAGATAAGGGGAAAGGTAATAAAGCAAAATAAAATACAAAAGCTTGAAGGTACCTAAATATAAAATTTGTTTCTTTAACATTCCCTGCCTCTTCTCAAGTAAGACAATTCTGGCCCCCACAACCGATATAGATCATCATTCCCTCAACACACCTGAGCTAAAAGGAAAGAAAGATAAAAAAGGCTGAATTAAGTCAGGTCTACAACCCACCTGTTGGGAAAAAGAGTTGATGTTGGTTCCTTTATCAGCAGAGTTTTGTGTCCTTTAAGGACACTAAAAGATATAAACAAACCTGACACACCCTCTCTCTCTGTCTGTCTGTCTGTCTCTCTCTCTTTGTGTGTGTGTGTGTGTGAGGCAATTGGGGTTAAGTGACTTGCCCAGAGTCACACAGCTAGGAAGTATTATGTGTCTGAGGCCGTATTTGAACTCAGGTCCTCCTGACTCCAGGGCCAGTGCTGTCTTTCTCTCTCTTAACAGGAATTTTAAAGGCAAGAAAACAGAAACACAGAAAAATAAAACAATTAGTCCAAGGTGGCTCAAAGCCACTTCTTCCAACTAGCTTGTGCCACTTCAAGAAAAGAAATGCCAGAAATTCAGTAGAGGGTAACTAATGGACTTTTGTCAAGTTGTGAGCTGGAACCTTTGGACAGAGCTTTGACTGTTCCTCAGCTGTAGTCATTTCCATCAGCCTTTTACTTTTAATACATATTCCCCCAAACAACCACAACTGCCACTTACCTTGCCATCTGTGAAGTAGCGACAGTTCATTTTTAAAAATTTTACAACTACTGGTTCATCTTCTTCAGAGGTGGATGACAGGACTCTTTCAATTGGTTTTAAGGCTTTTCTTGCTAAGTCAGCATCCTTTAAAAAGCAAATATTTCCATAATAAACAAAGAGTAAAAACAACCTTCTCTTACATTTTGTTTTGAAAATTCAAAACAACCCTAAGTTTAATAAAATAAAATTCCACTGTAGTCCCCCACATCTAACCTGCTTCATTTCCATCTTAAATGAAAAGTGACAAATGCACTACATCACTCCAAATGAAACAGATAGTGAAAAATACCCAAATAAAATGAATTTTTATGTACTTTTTAAATAAAAAGTACAAGTACCATCTTACAAGAATTGGCTAATTAAATGCTTTCAGAATTATATTAATGTGAAAGACTCCATACCAAACTCACATAGTTTTAATTTAGCAGAGATTTTTTTAACCTCTTATTTGTCTATAAGCCATCCTTTTTTCTTTCCAGTTTAATTGTGACAGACTTCTGTGATTCTCTTGTCAAAAATGTCATAGCTTATTGCTTAAGCCAATTTTAACCTTCTTATTGGGGAAATGTTGACTGTAGTCTTATCAAAATTAGCACATTAAGTTATAAAACCATGTGAGAAAACAGCTCCTAATAATACACAGAATCTGTGATTCTGGATTAAAAGATATACCTACAGGAAGTTTATCATATTCTGCATCTGATGATGAAGGAGAAATAGTAGCACCAGGACTTGATGAAGTTAACCTTAAAGCACTGGAAGGAGAGTCAGTATCTGGCACAAAAAGGACCTGAGAACAGGAATGAGGAATATGTTGAGTATGCAATTAAGCGTTGTTTTGAGTGGTTATCTTCTAAGTGCTATCTTGTTCAAAGAAGAGCGGTGTAAAATGGTTAAATTATAGCAATCTTCATGGAGGGGCTGGGTCTTCTATTAAAAGGATTTGTTCTGTAAAATTCGGCTTCAGTCAAAAGGCTGCACTTAAGGATCTAGAAGGCCACACGTGAGGTCACAGGTTCCCTACTCCTGGATTAGGATTATTATAAAAATAAATTATACATCATTTACTAAAACCTGAAATTTTAAAATAGGGACAAAAACAGAATATAAACGTTTATGTGCTGTATTTTTTCAAATGCAAGAATTAGTTTTTGGTTAAGTTAATATGTTCCTATTTTCTACTAGCTTTAAGCTCATAAGCCTGTTTATTTTTATTCGTCAAATTTATAGAACCATAAGAGTGTGCTATTTTCTATTTTTGCCAAAAATAGAAAATATCAAAGTTGGAAGAGAGCAGAGGCTGCCAACCTATGGCCCTAGGGCCACATAAATCTTTTCAGAGCTCATTATGTAGACTTTGAAAGAAGCATGGAGAAAAAAAATTACCATTATGATTCTATCAATACTATGATTGAGAGATATTAGGCCATTTAAAGACAAGTGATGGTGCTCTGCTGAAACACCAATCGAGAAAAACTTTTGAAGGCACACACACAGGACCTATCATGTAAAAAGAGAATTAAACTGTACAATCTTAATTGTCTTTCCAAATAACTGAGTCATCCAAATGTCATCCATGTAAATGAAAGTTCTCAAGTTGAAACAAACTCTTAAAAATATAAAGCAGAACTATAATTTATCAGTTCTACTCAGTATTTTAAAAGTTATATATCAATCTTTGAAGGTAAAGGAACAGTAACTGTGGCCTATTGTTAAGGACATTGGTTATGTAATTAAAGCAATAAAAAAAAAGATGCCAATTTTTCTGAACTCAAAATACAACCCTGATTAATATACTATATAATATATTAGTATACTTTAGGACTAAATGCTCTATGAAATTTCTAGGAATGGATCATTTCTCTTGAGAAAAAGTATATTGAGTTTTCTCCCATTTCAGCACTAACCTGTGTGACACAACTGGTCACAAGATAAGTATAAGGAACTGTACTAGTTAAGCTTCCCTTAAGGATTTATGATCTCTATAGCACTCATCTCTGGGGAGCTCAACACCTATGATCTCAATATTTGAGAAAGGAGAGACTGAACTGAACATTAATTCTACAGTCAATAAAAAAGCATTTAGAGTAGACCTCTAAGCTGAATCAGATTTATCCAAATGTATGAAACCATAAGAATACTAAAATAATTACCTGGCCTGGAACAATAGTGTGTGTGAAAAGCTTATTCAATTCCACAAGCTTGTTTGGAGTGATGTTAAATTTCAATGCTATTGTATTAAGTGTATCTTGGCTTCCAGCCTAAAAAAAAAATTCCAATACAAAAAGTCAAAACATTTTTGATAGAGAACATTATCTTTATGAAATATCAATATAAGCCACAGCAATACCTGCAATAATAATATATTCAAGAGAACAAGAAGATTTTTCTCCCTCTTAATTCCTAAAGAAATCACCTCAAATTAAATTATTTAGCATGATCTAATTCAGTGCTTCTGGACTTTTTAAATCCCAGGGTATATTTATGTATTTCTGAATTTTCTGTAACATGGCTTGGGGGGAGGGAGAGGACCAAAGAGGACACACAGGACCAAACAACAATTGACACTCAGCATGTCCTTCCTCCCTGGGCTGCTCCATGGTAGCTTAAAATAGAGATTTTGTCATTGAAGTAATAATTGCCTAGATCTGGTCTGGAATCTCTTTTCATTACAGCTACAAAATTCATAGCATATGAGAATTAGTCCAACTATTCTAGAAAGCAGTTGGGAACTATGCCCCAAAGGCTATGAAACTGTCCATAATCTTTGACCCAACAATTTGGCTACTAGGGGCTATACCCCAAGGAGATAAAAAGAAAAAGGAAAAGGACTTATTTATAGCAGTTCTATGTGATGGCAAAGAAATGGAAACTGAGGGGATTCCCATCAATTGGGAAATGGTTAAACAAGTTGTGGTATATGAATGTAATAGAATACTATTGTTCCGTAAGAAATGATGAGCCGGTGGACTTTGACTTACATGAACTGATACCGAGTGAAGTAAACAGAACCAGGAGAAAACAGCAACATTGTTCGATGACTAACTTTGATAGACTTATCTCTTCCTAGCAATGCAAGGATCTAAAAAAGACTCATGATGGAAAATGCTATACACATCCATAAAAAGAACTATGGATTCTGAATGTAGATTGAAGAATACTATTTGCTCTCTTTTTTTTCCTTGTTTCTTCTTTCTCGTGGTTCCTCTCATTGTTTCTAATTCTTCTTTACAACATGACTAATGTGAAAACATATTTAATATGATTGTATATGTAGATCCTATATCAGATTGCATGCCATCTTGGGGTGGAGGGAGGGAAGGGAGGGAGAAAAAGAAAATCTAGAACTCAAAATCTTATGGAAGTGAACGTTGAAAACTAAAAATAAATTAATATTTTTTTTAAAAAAATGAAAAAAAGAATTGGAAACTGAGGGGATGTCTATCATTTGCAGAATGAATGAACAAGTTGTGATATATAAATGTGATGGAATACTATTGTACTGTAAGAAATGATAGAGCGGTTTCAGAGAAACTTGGTGCAAAGTGAAGTGAGCAGGAGGAAAACAATCTAGTCTGAGTCTTATGGATAATACACAAAGATACTACAAACTTTTTTTTTTACTAAAAACAATTGCAATTTATGAATAACTATAGTCAAACCTAAAATCCTAAGGGCACTTTAGCATCTGGAGATTTTTCCACATTTATACAGATAAAATTACAAGGTGATAGGGGGTATGAAATGATCTGTAGATGATGTTGGTAGAAAGGAAGCAACTTCACATTATTAAACCTTGTATTCAGTAAGGATAGCTATAACCTGGTAATTGTTAACTTGACTAAGTAAAGTAGGTCAACTGTTATTTCTAATGTTTTGCATGTAAAAGAAATTAACCTTTAAGCCAAGTTCAAGAGGCAAACTTCATTTTATACATTAATTAAATAGTTGTGAATGTGTGTACTATTAATGTGCATAAAGCAATGTAGTATAGTGGAAATAGTACCAGATTTGGAGTCCGAGAACCTGGGTTTGATTACTGGCTCTATCATTATTGGGAAATTACTCCCTTTCTCTGAGTTTCAAGTTCTTATCTGTAAAAATGAGGCCAGTAAAATTTAAATTACCCACCTTTCAAGGCTATTATGGGGCTCAAATAACATGATGTATATTATGTGCTTTGTAAGCCTTGAAGTGTGATGTGAACATCAGTGTTCTTATTTTTGACCACTCATTTATATTTAATAATTGAATACTGCATCATGAGAACTTAGAGATCATTACTCCATCTTCTTCACTTCAATAGAAGAAGGGACAGCGGGCTAGAGAGGTGAAAAGTGACTGAATACTGAACAAAATCACATCAGTAGTAAAGAAGCAGCAAAATCAGATTATGAACCCTGAGGCTCTGATTCCAAATCCAGTGCTCTTGCCTTTAAATTAACCTCTTCTCAATGGTCCAATACATATCATTCAGGTCTACTGTTCAGTATTCTGCTGGGCAGAAATGGGCTTTAAGAATGAAAGCTTTAGAAGTACCCATATTACCAATAAAGAAAAATTCTGAGACAATGGTAAAAAGATGCCTAGGGATATCCAGGGTAACATCAGTGTTTTCAAATATAAATAGATATCTATTTCTTTGTAATTATTGGACTGACACTATGGCTAGGCACTCTAAAAGACTTGCAGAAAGATAAAATCTATGTTAAGGGTATTTTTTTCCATTCCAAAAGTCTTCTCCAAAGCTAGTATATTCTTAGTAATAAGGCAGCTAGGTGGCTCAGTGGATAGAGCACTGACCTAGTGGCAAGAAGATCTGAGTTAAAATCCAGTCTCAGACGCTTACTAGCTTTGCGACCCTGGGCAAATTACTTAACCTCTGGCCTGCGTCAGTTCCATCATGTTAAAAGGGAATATAATAGAGTAAATTGTCATGAAGATAAAATGAGATGTTTGTAGTGCTTTGCCAACCTTAAAATGTTGTACAAATGCTAGCTAGCTAGGTGGTGGCGGAGGCAGTGGTGGTAGTGGTGGTAGCAATACTAGTAGTAATATTGATGAGACCTGTGACAAAACTATAAGTATCATGATTATCCTAAATTGTATGAACACTCACAACCATGACATTCACACTTACTGTATATTCCATAGTGCCTCGGGGCTTTTGAACCACCATCTTCTTCTCTTTCTTCTCATTGGTTTTGTTCTGGTTGTCATCTAAAGGAAGAACGAATTTAAATATCCTCATTAAGATACTGGCTCAACTTTTTACAAATTCAGATCTGTTCAGATTACAGGATCCACAGGGAGCTGGACAAGCCATTTAATTCAGCCTCCCTACTTTCAGGCTAAGTAATGTCAGAAAGATGATAATCTCTCACGCTTGAAGAGTTCCAAAAAGGAAATTCCACAGCTTCTTTCAGTAAGCAGTCACAATACCCTACATATTTCAGAAAATTGTTCCTCATGTCTGACAAAAAAGGAGATATTTTGCTTATGTGAAAGAGGTAAAGATCCCAAGGTAAAGATCTTCAAGGGAAAGATCCCAAAACTTCTTCTAAAGATCCCTTATAGCATTGAGCTAAGCAAAATAGTGGAAATGACAACAGACTGCAACAGCTAGTCTTGAATTCCAGCTGTTTGATCATACACAAGTCAATTAACCTCACTAATCAGTTTCATAATTTGTAGGATGAGAGGATTACACTAAATCAGTGATTTTCAAAGCATAGTCTGAGGACCTTTTCTCGGGTTCCATGAAATCAAAACTATTTTCACAGTAATACTGTTTTAATTTCTATTATGGCAAATCTTGATAGCTATAACATATAAACAAAAGCTCTTTTTTGGGGGGGGGTCCTCAGTAATTTTTTAGAGTGTAAAAGGATTGAGACAAATAAGTTTGAGGACCACTGGACTAGATAGCTCTATTGTCCTTTCCAGCTCTAAGTGCTATGATTCAATGACTATTTCACTACCTTTCTCATCTTCACTATCTTTCTCACTGTGTCAGTATGGAGGAAATACTTTGTAAACCTTACAACCATCTATAGATATGCATTAAGTCCTCTTGAAATTCTCTACCAGTGTCCTTCTATGCTACTCCCTTAAGTGCTATCAACCAAGATTTTTATGTTCATAGTACCTTTTTCATTGGCTTTACATTTCCAGTATTTGAGATACTAATTCCTTCTTTCCATTTACAGCATTTGGGAGGGGGGGGGGTCCTAAGACTATCCTAAACCATAACAGAAAAATTCTAAGATAATAGCTCATTACAGTTTTCCTACACTCAGAAAAATACTGGCTTCCAAAGAAATACACTTGTATTCAGTGCCTCCAACATAGTAGGCATTAATAAATGTTGATTGATTAGTTGGTTGGTTGACTGGTTGATATACCTTTCAAGGTAAATTTATCCTCTACATTTCAGTGAGTGGCAAACATAAAACGGCTTTCTATTAGTGGTGATGAAGAAGCTAAAAATAGAGTAAAAGTGGAAATAATAATAATAATAATAATAATGTTACAAGTTCTAGGATCATTTTTTAAAAATGCTCCTTCCCAAGTCAGATTAATGGGTCAAAAAAGTTAAATGCAGTCAGGAAAATACAGATGACTAGCACCCCAGTTAAGCCTCATTATCTTGTCACATTCATTTTCAAAGATGAATGAGCATTGACTACTTTGATACTGGCCTGAAATTTTTTTTTCTTTTTTTAAAAGCAATTGGGGTTAAGTGACTTGCCTGGGGTCACACAGCTAGTAAGTGTCAAGTGTTCTAGTAAGTGTCAAGTGTTCAGCCTGAGGTCGGATTTGAACTCAGGTCCTCCTGACTTCAGGGCCGGTGCTCTATCCACTGCGCCAAATAGCTGCCCCATTTTTTTTTCTAAAGTCAGCCTTCACCTTCACTCTTACCTTCACTCTATATTGCTTTAAAACAACAACAACAACAACACTGATATATACTAACATACACTTTACACGTGTAGATTTCACTACATTCTGCTTTCATACCTAACCAAAAGGAAGACCACCTCGTACAGTCTGTAAACAAGGAATGCGCCTTCAAGTATGGGAAGATGCTGGACAGAGGCTGTTTTGTGTTTCTTGGGGTGGTCTTGCCATGGGGCTCATAATCCAAAACTTCAGGTAATGACTTGAAGCTTTCTCCGTGGTGATTACTGTATCCAGAAGACAGGGAGCCAGATTTCTCCATTTTCAGCCTTTGCAATTTCATTCGCAGCCGGAGCATGGCTGACTCGGTGTCTCTGGTCCAAATCATAGCAACGCTCAAATGCAAACCTCTACCAGTTAGCTGTGCAAAGTGCGGCCAGGAACCTTCAAAAAGGCTGAGACCATCCTGAGGAAAAACGGCTCCTGGACTCAAATTTTAGGCCAAAACAGTCTAGCTGCAAAGGAAGTAACCAACCTGGCTCAAGCTCCAACCTTCCAGCTAGCCCAGCTAGTTTTCACAAGCACAGTGTTGGGAAAGTGTGCGGTTAAATAGCAACACCACAGGCAAGCGGTACCAAAGACTCTACGCCTCCCCAGCAAGCCGGGGCCGAGGGTCGTGGAGATGAGCTCGTTCCAGGTGGATCAAGCCGGCCACGAGGTGGACACCGCCCTACTCCCCCTCCCCCATCCCAGATCTTGCCCCATCTGCCTAAGGGCAGCCTGAGCACTTGCTAAGCCTCTATTCGAGGAGATTCCCAGAGCTCCCCCATCACTTAAAAAATATATAGGGTCTTTGCATTTCTGCACACACAGAGACGTTTTCCTATCCTTCTAAACTTTACAACTCGACAACAGAGCTTTCACTTTCTACATCCCCATAAAGCAAGCGTAACAAATTCGCTCAGTGCAGTATTTTCATCAAACACATAAATACCTGAAGAGGAAGGAGGGTCAGGCCTGGGACTGGGATGAGGTGGGGCGGAGGAAGGAAAATGAAAAATTGTTGCTGACACCACCTGGAAGGGAGGTGTCTAAAGAGTTGCCCCTAAAACTCTCATTAACAATCTATGCTTCAAATAGGCAATGTCAAATCTTTTTTTTAATTTTTACAAAATGTGAGTTTTAAGAGTAATTTAGGAAAATAGAATTTTGCTGAGGAAGTAGAGCAGGGCGTCTCATGTGGGCATTTCCAAGTTCCTCTTTAACAAAAGTAATCGCAAAGATGCATCGCTACTCCCTAGTCATGTGCAAATGTTAGCTATAAAACCAAAATACAAAGCTTATACTTAATGTACAGTAGAAGTGTCTAGGAAACCTCTCAGAAAGGCTGTTGGGCTGTCATAAGATAACCAGATTCAGGACTGGAAAAGAACCTTAAATATCCTCTAGTTCGGATGCCTCATTTTATAGAAGAGTTCCAAGGAAGTAATGTGACTTGGTGATACCAGTACTAAGTAGGACAAGAGATGAAACCCAGATCTTCTGATTCCAGATCCCGTAATCTTTCCTAGACTGGCCTCTCTTAGATTCTCTCTCTCTCTTTTTTTTTTTAAGTCTAAAATCACCTTGAAGTAGTTTGTTGGCTTGAGTCAGCAAATCAATATAATGCCACTAAAGCAAAAAACAAACAAACAAAAAAAAACCCACACACAAAACACAAAAAACAAAACAAACAAACAAGTTCAACTCATGTGGATCACTATTCCCTCCTGATGAATAATATGT
The DNA here is from genome assembly GCF_900497805.2 of Vombatus ursinus. Classification (NCBI taxonomy): domain Eukaryota; kingdom Metazoa; phylum Chordata; class Mammalia; order Diprotodontia; family Vombatidae; genus Vombatus; species Vombatus ursinus. The sequence goes on along the minus strand of NW_020946557.1, from coordinate 17,433,146 downwards.
AATTCTTTTTCGAAAAGAACAAAAGTACTTAACATAACCATAGACCACATGAAAGCATGGATACTGTTAAGTAATTTAGATAAGGTGTTTCACATACTTAGCAACCACATACCATGTAAACTCTAACAGGAAATGTACCAAGAAACCCGTTTTCCATTGTTGTATTTTTTTTTTTTATTTAAAGCATACCACCTGCATAGGATAGCTTTGCAATTCCTCCCCCAAGGCTGAATTTGCTTTCAGAAACTATAATTAGAGAAAGTGAGGAGTTAAGGAGAGACAGCTATTATCAGAGATTGAGAATCTAGGAGAGGGACAGCAATTGGTAATAAAGCAGTTATGATCGATCAATCAGCCTGGGAAAGGTGGCAGGGCATGGTTGATAGAGAGAGCTGGTCTTGGCACTAGGAAAATCTGGTTTAACTGGCTTAATGACCCTGAGTAAAATCACCTAACCTCTCAGTGACTTGCACTGATAGAAGCCTTTCCTCATTGGGAGTTTCCTTAATACCAATGAAATTACAGGTCCAGGCCCTAACCTTATCATTTGGTTTCATGTTCCAGGCCCAGTAGAGGACATATGAAGACAAAAACAATGTAGTTCCTTCCATCAAGGAGCTTATGTTCAATGGAGAATAGAATATGCACATGTATAGGTATATACAAAACATAACCTTGGGGAGGAGAAGAGGGAAAAAGGCACTAGCAACTAGAAGAACTAGGAAAAGCCTCATGCAGAAATGGATTGCATACACTAACTTTTTAAAATAACAAAATAACTACAATGCCAGACAAAATGTATTTAAATAATTTCTAAAGAAAAAAAAACACTAGTATATTTGAAAATGCTTTCCTATTTGGGCTACTGACTAACATATAAAGGCAGATATGTCCATTTAACACGATTAATTGACTGATTTTAAATAGCACATATCTTTTAATCCACAAATACATTACTATCTTTAATTTGCAAATAAAGTATTAAATGACAGAGACTATATTTTTTAATTCTCTCTAAAGGACTAGGAAATGAATATGTTATAAGGAAAAGATGTTACAGAACCTATATCCTTTATGCCAAATCCTAACAGTCTAATTCTAAAGGAGAAAGCCAATAAGCTTTCTTGCCACCATAGTCCATTACTAACGTTGATTTCCTATCCAAAAATCTGAATTTCTGATCTATCATGAGTGGTAAGACAAGATTAAAATCCCCAAAGAAAGAACAGCATTGAACATTGTAATCCAAATCATCTCATCTCAGGCATTAAAAAAATTAACCACATTCATTTGTACCTTTTCCACTATTATACTATAGAAAGTCTCAGTCACAAAGAATCCTCTTCTCTTCTTCAACATCAAAGTTTATAGCTACAACCTTCTTTCGCCAAAGACTACCTCTTTCAATGCTGTAAACATAGTTTTCATAATTGGTAGGTCAATCATAGTTTATATCCAAAAACATTGGTTGCAATCAGTTCCATGAGCCAACAAGTAAGTAATGATCAGAATCCAACTTGATTTTGATCTGAATTCCCTCAGGATAACTTCTTCCTCCTGATTATAGCAACCAGGTAGAACAGAAACTATTAAATCCCTGATATGCATTTTTTCAAGCAGCTGACCTATCCTTCACCTTGTATTCCAGAAATAATACCTGTGTAATGACCATTGTCTTGTAGGAGTTACAAAGAGCATGAATGAATGAAAGAAAAGCATTTATTAACCACTTACAATGTGCAAAGCACTGCACTAAGTGTTAGGGATACAAATAGAAAAATAAGACACTGCCTACTCTCAAGGATCTCACATTTTAACAGGGGAAATAATAAATATAGAAGGTTTCAGTTGCAACTCAGATGGGAAAGAATCCCTTGGTCCGTAGAGTGCAACAGCTGAGTAGATAGTAATGTATCTTCTTTAATGTCATTCCCACGAATAAAATCCTATTTCTGCTGCTGAATCATTTGAAAGACTCTGCCAGAGACTTTGGTAGTGAGGATATTCTTTTCTAGATTTACAGAAGCAGTTAGTTGCTAGGCTTCATCTCCACAAAGAGTTGCATCCTAGGATGATGGCTTTTAGGGAATGAGATGGAAGTATCCAGCTTTAATTCCTCTCTTTCGACATTGATATAGAATTGGTTAGTCCCTTTAAAAGGTCAATTCTTCCTTATTCACTGGGGTGTGAATAATATCTTTCATGAACTGTTTGATTACTACTCACATATTAGTTGGCATTGAGGCAGAAAACAATATAATTTTAACATTGGTATTTAATTTCTGGAAAATTGATATTTGATACTTAAACTTATGATTCAACACTTTATCTGCTTTATTTAAGACAATTACCCTGACCTATTTTGGAGAAGAATAATCTTCACCAAGGATTTGGAGAAGGATTATCATCCCAAACACTTTCCCTGTAGTTCCAACAACCAGATTTCTTAGCCTGAAGTTTTTGCATTTTATTTCAAATATCAGTGCTGCCACTTCAGGCATGACAAAAGCTCCCATATGCAGTCACTAAGAATCAAAATTACTTTTTGGATCTTTAATGCAGAGGCTTACAGCTCTCTCCTGGATAGGGGAAAACTCGTTAAGTATAGATACTCCAGAGAAAAGACTCCTTTAAGTTCATATCATCAAAGTTAGCCACAATTTCATTCCACTTGTCCTTGATGACACTATCAGGATCTATTTCCTCTGGGTTTCAATGATCTGTTATAATAATCTACAGAATCACCAGATATGATCCATTCCAAACAAGTGCCAAGCACCTGACTAAAAAGATTGAGCTGAGTTTTAAAGGGAACCAAGGATTCTAAGAGATATAGTTGAAGAGGAACACATTCCAGATGTGTGCATTGGGAGTTGGGGGCAGCCAATACACTTTACTCCTGAAACGTACTCCTCAATGGAATGACACTGGCCTTCTGGCTATTCCAATTTATATTGATATACTCATGAATAAAGGAATGCAGCTAAAAATCTCTATACCCAAGGTGATAGGAGAAAGGTTTGGCATGTATATAACTTCACAGTCTGCTGAGCATGTGTGATTCAGGAATCATTGACAACGCCTTTGCTCTCTACTCATTTGCTCTCTTTCCCACTTTTACCCTCTCAGATCCTCTCTGAAGGGCTGGCTGTAGTAGGACAAAGAAGAAATGAGAGCTATCCATAATCTCTGAATCAGATAGACCAATTTTTAATGATAGAGAACATGAGGAGGAAAACAATATTAACAGACAGCTAGTTTTACAACCTATTTGAATTTGCCTAATAATAATAGCTGACATACATATATATATATAGCTTTAATGTTTGCAAAGAATTTTAAATACATTATTTTCTTCTGAGGAAATTACTATGGATATTATTATCTCTATTTTATAGATAATGAAACTGAAGCTCTGAAGGAAGTTGTGATCTGCCCATGGTTAACCAACTAGTAAGTGTTGATTATACCATCTCTCCCATAAGCCCCCTTGTCTCCTCTGACACTGCAACCAATCAGGTACAGGCTCATATCAACAAATGCCTACACTATTGTAAGAGCCTGTTAGGTGGTCTTCCTGCCATATATCCTCCCCATTCCAGTCCATCTTCCACTCAGCTATCAAAGTGATATTTCGAAAGAATATGTCATTCTCTACAGTGGTTCCCTAGAACCTTCAGGATAAAATATAAAATTCCCTGGCATTCAAAGCCCTTCAAAACCCCCTCCCCCCATCCAGTTTTTCAGTCTTCTTATACCTTACTCCTTTCCCCCCTGCCACTTCCCAGGGAATTCTGAAATCCAATGACACGTGGCTCCTTGCAATTCCTCTCACAAGATTCCATCTTCAGACTCCATGCATTTTCAGTGACTTTCCCTCATGCCTAGAATCCTCTCTTTCCTCCCTTCCTCCTCCTGGCTTCCTTGGTTTACTTCAAGACTCAGCTGAAATTACACCTTCTACAGGAACCCTTTCTTGATCCTTCTTAACGCAAGTCCTTTCCCTCTGTTGATTATTTCCAACTTATCCTGTATGTCTTGTTTGTGTCTAGTTGTTTACAGGCTCTCTCCTTAATTAAACTGTGAATTCCTTCAGAAAAGCAACTTTTTTTTGTCTTTTTTTTTTTAATTCCTAGCACTTAGTACAGTACCAGGTACATAGTGGGTGCTTAGGAAATGTTTATCATTTATTGACTTGCCTGCCTGCCAGACTGCAAGATGACAGATCTAAATTCACATATACCACTAAACATTATCAGCACAAAATAAGAGTATTTGTTAGTTAATTAGTCAATAAGCATTTATTATTTCTTACCTGGCTCCACCACTTTGGGATTTCTCTAACTGACTTTTCCACCATGCCCCAAGAATCTCATTAGTAGCATAAGCTCTTCATTCTATAAAATCTCATCAGCCTTGGTACTCTTTTGCCTCTCTGACTGGAAGGTGGGGCCATGAACTCCAAACTTCTATTTTACGGAAAAGCTCACCTCAGAAGTCTCATTTTTCACCTGGCTACATCACTTTGGGACTTCTCTGACTGACTTTTCTACCATGTCCCCAAATCAAGTATTTCCCCCCAACTCTCTGTCCACTGATTTTCAGCTTCTTTTGTATGTCAGATTGTAAGTTCCTTGAGGGCAGGGACTCTTTCTTTTTTTTCATATTGTATTAGCGGTACTTTAAGCCCAGTGCCTAGCACATAGCAAGTGCTTAATAAATGTTTATTGACTACTATGTGCCATGTAGTATCTCAAGGAGCTCACAGTCTAATGGGGGAGATAACATGTAAACAACTATGTAGAAACAAGATATATACAAACTGGAAATAATTAGCAGAGATAAAGAACTAGCATTAAGGAGGATTAGGAAAGGATTCTTACAGAAAGTGAAATTTTATCTGAGCCACAAAGGAAGTCAGGGAAGCCAGGAGGTAGAGATGAAAAGGAAGAGAATTCCAGAAATGAGGGACAGCCAACAAAAATGCATGGGGTCAGAAAATGGAATGTCTTGTATATGGTACAGCAAGGATGCCAGTGTCACGGGACTGCAGAGTTCCTTGGAAGAGAGTAAGGTATAAGAAAGGAGGAGGGGTCCAGGTTGTGAAGGGCTTTAAATATCAAATACCAAATTTCATATTTGATCCTGGAGTTAATAGGATACCACTGGAGTTTATTGAGGAGGGGGGCTGACATGTCAGATTTGTGCTTTACAAAGATCAATTTCGCAGCTGAATGGAGAGAGACTTGTGGCAGGGAGATCAGCAGGCTATTGCAACAGTTCAGGCATGAGGTGATGAAGCTGGTGGCAGTGTCAGGAGAGGAGGAAGCACATATAAGAGGTGCTAAAAAAATGACCACTGGTTATCACTGGCTACCCTTCTGACAGCCATACAAAAAAGTGAAGGGGAAAGAGCAGAAGTGTTAGAAGTATCTACAAATACACTATACCATTAATTTGATTGGTTTCTGGGCTCCTTAGTTAATGTTACTAGTAATGTAAATATATCATTGATTAAATTTATAGAGGGGAATGATTTATGCAATGCTGAGAAAGAAACAAATGAAAACAACATAAAGAGGTCCAAGAAATATAGACAAAATTAAGAAAATTAAAATACAAATGAATACTATGCATTTTAATATACTATTCAGAATGCTGAACATAGATATTTAACATAGAAAGAAGCCTCTTAAAAGACTCACTTTGCATAAGTATTCTTAAAGTACTTATGTTGAAGGATGAAGATGATAATGAATTGAAACAGAGATGTTCTCACCATATTCATGAGGCAATTAAAAAAGTCAACACTATTTGGGAACAGATCTAACCAAGGTTTTGGAGGAGGGATTGTGGTATACAGAATGAGAAGTAATACAATATAATGTCACACCTATCCTTGGCTTTTGTTAGAGGTCAGCTAGGTTCCTCTAGGCAAAGATGCTAAACTGATCTAAACATTATACTTCAAATTTCCTTAGGTTTCGGTTGTATTAGACCTAGAGAGACTTAGGGGAGGAAGAAAAGACAATGCCAGATAGTCAAAGATGTAGTAGTCTTTAGTAGTTCTCTGAACAGTTGCTAATAAAATTTTTAAAAATCATTAAGCCCTCAAATTCTATTAGGGCCAATTCTGCACAGGTCCTATCATATTTATATTCCCCTTACTGTCCTTGAAAAACCCATTTTAATTACTGTTCTTGATTCTGGTCTTCTTAATGTTGGGGATTGGGTGGGTGGTGAATGGGAAAAAGAACAAGAATTTATTAAGTGCCTGCTATGTGCCAGGTATTAAGCTAAGCACTTTACAAATATAATGTCATTTGATCTTCACAAGGACCTTGAGAGCAGGTGGTATACCCATTTTAAAGTTGAGGAAACTGAGAGACAGAGATTAAATGATTTGCCCAAGGTTACACAGATAGTAAGTGTCTGAGGCTGTATTTGAACTCAAAGCTTCCTAAACCAGGAGTTAGCTCACTAACTCACCTTTGATACTTGTGAGACCTGTGTGAGTTCACTGGCATAGTAAAGTTCTGGATGAGGAAACTTCAAACCAACAAAGGTTGGTACCTCCTTTGCAACTGATAGTCTTAGAGAGTGATTTGCACAGTCACAAGTAATGTGACACAGTATATGTAAGCGACAGGACTTAAAAGCAGGTCTTCCTATCTCTATAGCCAGTTTTCTTTCCAGTAGGTCCCTCTACTTGGTAACCTTAAAAACAGCAACCACTCTACAAATATAGCATTAAAAATCACACCTCTCATAAATCTGTGTTTAATTTTTTAAAAGCAAAAAGTGTGTAGAAAAATCTGATTCTACAGAGACATTAAGTTCCTGTAAGACCAATCATCTCTTTCTTTGGTCTGATACAAGTGAGCATGTACTCAGACTCTAATCCACTGCACTAATCCATTATTGTTTTAAAGATGTGCATTTGGGAGAAATACATAATGGTAGGCTTTTATCCACTGCACCACCTAGCTGCCCCTCCCATTGATCTTTATAGTTACTCTTTCAACATCATGACTTCCCCAATCCTGGTTTCAATATATCACATGTTGACATAAGAAATTAAATGGGAATTTTTTTGGGAGTTTTGTGGAAGCTGCAGACATGTAAAGGTCAGCAGACAACACAGAAAAAGTTTAGAAACTCAGAAATGCATAAAATATATGTGTAGCATTGTATAATATCAACATATTTTATCTTTTAATATCATTATAATTCAGACTTCTTCTCTGGCATGAAGGGAAGGCCAAAAATCCACAGGGATTTTTCAGATCAATGAGGTGCCACACCCCTAATCTCTGTGATGTGGAAGGGATAAATGTATTCCATTGGTAGAATGGATCACCTGTATAAGCAGCTCAATAAATATTTATTAACTTTAATTAGGCTCTCATTGGCAGAGGCTAGAGAGTCCTGTCTTTTGCAGCAAGGTAGATAAAATGCAATAAAATAATTTTCATGTTGCTTTTCACGTCCATTCTATTAATGATTTGGGAAAATGTTTAAAGAAGCTTTGCCTGTTATCTTAATGGCTTTTTGCTCCATTTATTGCCATAAATTGGAACATGAAAGTAACTAACATTAAAGATAAAGGACACTAAAGATAAAGGATTACAGTAATACCAGCTTTGAGATTTTAAAAAATAATAGAGGAAAAATCCTAGTATATAATTCTCAAGTTGTTTACTCCGTTTGATACAAAGACTATAGCTACTATTGGAGGCACTGGCTCAAAACTGTTGTATATCTATCTGTTTTTGTAAGATTGTAGGATGATTGTAGGATTTGGAGCTATAAAGGAACTTAGAAGCAGAGGGTATCCTGAGTTTAATTGGCTCTCCAGGAAAAGAAAAATGTATGCAGGATACATTTTTAAGTTTAATCTGTATTATTAACATTTTCTGCAATATTATCTTAAATCTAGATAATGAACCAAGCAATAAGCCAAGCCCTGATTTGGTCTGCCAATTTCTGAGGTGTAAATGCTCACAGTGAACATGTAACAATGGACCAGAGAGCCAGTGAGAGCTGGCTTCAGCATGCCCCTGCCTTAAATGACATCAAATCAATACCTGCATTTTGCAGAAGAGAGAACTAAGACCCAGAAAGGTAAAATTAAAAATTACATGTTACACAGGTAGTAGGTGAAAGATTTAAATCCCCGTCCTCCAACTCCAAAGCCATTATACATTCTGCTGTACCATGCTACCTCAGAGAGCTTAGTGTTTAGAAGGATCTGTGATCTTACTTATTTGGGTGTTCTCTCCAATTGTGTGACTCAGAACCCATCCATTCCTGCCCCATCCTGAAAGCTTCTTGTCCATGTCCACACACAAGTTTGCTAAAGGGGGTCTATTCAACACAGTGGAGGCAAACTCAATAAAGATTCTTATTATCTATTTTGAAAGGGACAGAAATTTTATTGGGAGTCATTAAGGCATCCTAAATACAAGATTCCTGTGGTAAAAAGGTATGGTCCCACAAGCCCCTTGCATTCATAAAATTTCCCTGTTCCTTTGTGGAGGATTCTCTGCTATTCTCTTACCAAAGAAACATGTACAAAAAGACCAATTACTTTGGTTGTCTTAACCTAATTCCAGATGCTGTGCTAGTTTTCAACCCTAAAACCAACATGTATTATGAATATGTTTTCAATGATGATTAGCTCTGGTGGTTAATTGCTTCTGGACTGATGACTGGAGGACAGTGTGAAGCTGATGACTTGGTGCAGCTCTGCCTCACTTAAATCTAATTTACAGGAAAATCAAGAGATCACTTTTGTGATATCATTGGTCCTCTTCTGGAAGGAAGGAAGAGCAACAATAAATAATAAGCCAAGAATTTCCAACATCGACATGATTCAGACCTTAGTCGAAGGGAGAGGGGGGAACAGTCTTCTTATGGTAATCTTTTTTCTCTTCACTAGATTGTTGTTGTTCATCCTTCATTCTTTTTTCTTTCTTTCTTTTTTTTTTTGTGGTGAGACAATTGGAGTTATATGACTTGTCCAGAGTCATACAGCTAGTAAGTGTTATATGTCTGAGGCTGGATTTGAACTCAGGTCCTCCTCACTCCAGGGCCGGTGCTCTATAATCCCACAACTTTGTCTTTCTTTAAACCCAGCTAAATGGAAAAAAGAAGAGTTAGGTATAGAAGGGAACCTTTCAAATTTATTCCCAGTACATTGTTCCTTTTTTTTTTTAATTAGCAGAAAACAATGTTGCAAACTTCAAAAGGTCTGTGTGTGAGATTGGCTTGTTTTTGTAGGAGCTGTGAGGTAGTAGCCAGGGAACAAAGTAAACCCTGAACAAAGGTAGAAGGTTGTAGCAATGGAAAGGCATTTGGGCATGTCAGTCCCTAGTCTGCTCACAGCAGAAAAACAGTTCCAGGGATTTTATACCAGCTAGTTCTTCACAGTTACTTTATTCTTTTTCCCTGATCTCTGCATTTCATACCTTAGGTTCTCCATGATGTAAGTTATTATTTCTAAAGAAAAATGAATTACAAGTTCTAATCAACTTAAAACAAACTTTTGGGAAATGCTTGCTCCTAACACAGGGGTTGTACGGGTACCCAACATTTTTTATAATATTTAAGTTCTTCTATTACATACACAATACAAACTGAAATGTCAAAAGGTATGGTGAACAAAACTCATCAGTGAATAAAAAACGGCCACCAAATGCAGCCCAGAATTTCTCTACAAGTCTCAGAAGCAATCCATTTCCAGCACCTCTGACCTGGGGCAGCTAAAAACTTTCTGGACCTGATAGGTACTTCAACGGTGTCAGAAATGTGACAACTGAAAATTTCTGACAGAGTTTCTGGATAAATTAAAATCAACTTTATTGACGACATTTAGAAAGCAGTCAACAAAACAGACTTACTGTCTCCTCAGTAGCAAAGAGACTCAGTCCATTGAATCTTTGATATTTGTAGTATTTTGAAAAGGTATGTACCTGAGGGTGAAAATCAACTCTGATTGGTTAATAATTAACTAGAGAGAATGAGTGTTATGAGATGTGGGATATATTACAATGAAAGTCTAAGTGACACTGAGCACCCAAATCTTGGTCAAAGAGATTTATCAATTTCTATATATATCACCTGACAAAAGGGAGAATCCACATTTTTAAACACAAAGAGCAGGAATCCACCTATTCACCTAACCTTAGAATTCCTTTACTGTCTTTGATTAGATCTTAGCTTTCATGGCTGGGGGTAAGTCTTTGAACAAGATTTCCTACACTGATTGATTTCTAGATGAGGAAGTAGAAAAGGGAAAAACCTTGGTCCTAATTCAATAACTAGTCATTAAATACAAGAGAGAAATAATCATTTCTCTCAGAAGTTCTAAAGCTATAAAGAAGTATGGGCCAAATGGGTAAATAACTTTTTACTTTGGAAGTATCAAATATGTAGAACTGAATAGGATAGGAATGCTTTCCTAACATTACCATTAAAGGAAAAAAAGGAGGAAGGTGTTATAGTGAATATATAGTAATGTACCAATGTTGTTGAATCATCTGTATGAGATTATACAGTCTCTTTAATTATGTATTTGTACTAGAAGAAAGGAAATAAGCATTTATTAAGCCCACTATATGCCAGGCACTCTAAGTACTTCACAAATATTATCTCATTTGATCCTCACAACAACCCTGTGAGGTAGGTACTGTTGTTATCCCCGTATCACAGTTGAGAAAACTGAGGAAGTCAAAAAATTAAGTGACTTTCCCAGGGTCATATAGCTAATACGTTGGTCAAGTTGCATTTGTACTCCAGTCTTTCTGGCTCCAGGCCTAGCACTGGATCCACTTGCCATCTACTTGCCTTTCACAGAACTCGGACTGTATACAGCCAATTCCCTTACTACCTGTACATGAAAAGAACCTATTATCCAGCTACCAATCTGTTACCTAGATCTATCTATGTTAAATGATCCTATGTGACCTGGATTTTAATTCTATCTTAGATATATATTAGATATGTAACACTGGACACGTGACTTAACTTTTCTGGGCCTTAGTCTCCTCATTTCTAAAATGATGGGGCTGTATTTGATGATCTCTGAGGTCCCTCCTAGTTCTAAATCTTTGAGCCTCCAATTGGCTGGAGGGTTTTATAATAGGATCTGGTTATATGTGAAAATACTATGAAATTGTGTTATTTGGATCAAAGTTATATGGAAGGAGAGGGGTTTTTTGGTGGGGGGGTGGAGGGTTAGGGGTAGAGGGAGCTGGAGAACCAGGATTTCACTGGTATAGGGAACTTCCAGCAAGTAAATTTCCTTAAATAATGCAGATTGGTAACTCATTTTAAAATTATAACCCTAGAGAGATGCCTGGAGTCACCAAGAAGTTAAATGACTTGCATAAGGTCAACTGAACAGCATGGTCCAAAGGCCAAGCTTGAATGCAGGTCTTCCTGAATCCAAGGTCAGCCCTCTATCTAGTACATCATGTTGCCTTTCAAGAAGGGATTATTTAATTGCAATTTAAAAAATATATATATATGAGATGTTGGATTAATCCAATTTAATTTTTTAAGCAAAAATGACACAATTAGATGTTACTGAAAATTTTCAGGAAAATTTTTTTAAAACTAAATCATATCAAGCCTTCCTTAAAGATTTGGGATATCCTGAATTTCAGAATTAAGTTTGGCCTGAGACTGCTTTTATTTCAATCCAATTCAAATGTTTATCAAGCATATACATGTAGAACACATTGGTTTTAATGCTCGATATGCTGTTAACCATAAGCCTTCCTTACTTTTTATTCTATCTGATATTGATATGGTATCATACTTTTTGGTATCATTCTGTTTTCTTTAAAATGTTTGATATGAGTAGACTCAAAGCGGTGATATTAATCATACCTTTTAATTTACTAACCATAACAGAGCCTGCCAGTTTTCTTCACATTGAATGTTTGATTAAAAGATAGTTAAGAGTAAATGAAGCAAAAGTCAGGCAACTGACTTTTACTTCAGGCAACCTAGCTCTGGATAAAAATTCATCTGTATTCATCGTCTGGTGAGGCCTACATTTCTCAAATTAGTGTAACTTTGAAGAGAATGTCATTAGCAGTACTTCCTGCTTGACCTGCTTGTGTATGACCATGAATCTGACTAAAGTACCATAACTTTGGCCTTGTGCACTTGCCATGGGAAATGAAGACAGAAATGCAGCTTTCATAGTTGTGGTTGGAAACACTAAGATAAACAGATCCATGTAGGGAAGAATGTCTAGGTAGGAAGTCATGGCAGTAAAGAATTTTCAGTGCCTAGTGGTTACTTTTCCATTATGGTAAACAGTGATAATCCAACAAAGGAAAAACACAAAATTCTGTTTACCAATGTTTTATCTACTAAGTTTCCTTTTAACTTGATTAGTTAGATACTGTAATTTTATTTGAAAGCAAAGGTAATGAAGAAATTAGGGATAGAGAATTGTTCATTTAAATGCCATACTCTACACATACACACACACACACACACACACACACACACACACACACACACAAAGTTTCCCTACAGACATAGCTTTGGCTTACATCCATAGGAACATCTCTTATTATCACTAATATTGTAGTTCTCTCAAATAATATTCTGTTTTACTATCTTGTATTATTGATATTAGTTCTTTGCACTAAAAAAATTGATCCCATAATCACCATTTTTACTTTGCATTACTCTCTGAATACAACTGGGAGATACTTTATTGTAATTTGAATTTCTTCTCTTTTACCTTCACAAACTGGAGAGATTTCAATTTATGAATTCCTGAGTACAAAATCTGGGACATTATCTTATTTCTCAATAGGGAGATGACAAGTAAGATCCGAGGTCAAGCCTTCATAACTTTATTCCAAGTTTACCACTACTCAAAAGGAAAAGATGGACTACCTTCACTGTCCTGTTAATTGCCTCTGTTTTATAACATTTTAGAGGAGATATGAATATTTTAGTTGCCTGAGCAGGTAAGGTCCCTATATTGTTGCCTCAAGCTATCACAGCTTGAGTCAAGTGTCCCTTCAATACATCTAACTCCCCCTATTCTAGACCTGTATTCAACAATTATTTTCATGGGGAAAAAAATGTGTCTGTATTTCAGCCACATTGAGCTGTAGCACATAAAGTACACAATGGGAAGGGAGGGAGATACAAAAGGAAGTACAAATCAAGCACTCTACTACTACCTTGTTAAGCTTATCTCTATATAAATAAAAATAATAAAATAAATAGAAAACATAAAAACAAAAATAAATGAATAAAACATTATCTATGGAAGGAGTTCATAGTTTCTTATATAGCCTTCTTCCCCACTCTTCTTTGTCTCTTGAATTGTCCATAATTATTAAATTCACAATAAAAAAATCAAACAAAAATATTCCACTTGCCATTTCTATGCCTTTGCACAGGTTGGAATTCATTCCCTTTTCATCTCTGCCTCTTAGAATCCCTAGTCTCTTATAAGGCTTGGTTCAAGTATTACTCCTAAATAAAGCCTGATCTGATCCCCCAGTTGTAAGTGTCCTTTCTCCCAGAAATTTATCATGTATTGACTTTGCACATATTTCTAACTGCAGCCTAGCGCAGGTGCAGACCCCACCAGCTTGCCCTGTTAACAACCTCTCTATGTGGAGAAGCTTGAGAAATTGTGATGATGTCTAAAGGAAACGCCTTAGGGAGACTGTGGAGCCTACGTGGACATTCTGTAACTAGTTCTGGCTGGCCGACCATGTGGTGAAGAGAAGCTTTTTTTTTTCCCCCCAACTGGTTATGTAAATAAATGAACCATCAGCCTCCTCAGAAAAGTCTGTTAGCTTCAGCTGCTATTTCTTGGATCTATTTGCATTTGAGGGAGTTAGGTTACTCTGCCTCTCCAGGCATCCAGTGAGAAACTATGTATTAAGGGAAATGGCCTCAGGGCCTTCTTTCCCTCTGAGGCCATTTGGTCTCCTAAGAAACAGGCCTTTTCATTCATTCTTTTATGTTCTTGGTGCAGGAATTTGAGTCTCTTAACTTGATTATGAGAGCAAGCCTCAGGAATACGGGAATCAGACTCTAGGGCAGGTATTACAAAACATCAATGCCCCAAGAAGCAAAGAGAAACCTTTGAGAGTGACCTTTGGAACCCCAGCTCAACGGCAGCTAAAACTTGGACTCATTTGCAGTGATAGTACCTCTGGACATAAATCTGGTGGGGCCAACCCTGTGTGGGAACTACTGAATTTAGTGCTAAACCTACTCCATCATACATGAGGTGGTATAAGTAAGAGCATGCCCCAAGGTGTTGGGAGAAATGTATGTTTGTTCTTTCTATATCTTTTAAGTAAATATCTCTTTGTAAAAGCTCATGATATTAAGTGGTTAAATGGAACTAGAGGCTAGGCATAGGACCCTAATAATGGTGGTGGAAGGGGAGTAGATAACAGTCTATGGAGGTAGAAAAACTGCTTCAAACCTTTCAGAGTGTTTTGGAACCCTGAGTGGGCAGATGTAACTTCCCTGGTTCTGATAGGGGTAGAGTATCCATGTTACATATCTGTTTTATTTATTTATCTGTGTCCCTGCTATTTCTCCAATAAAATATAAGCTACTTAAAGCCAGGAATGTTTGTATTTATCTTTATATCCTCAGTACCTAGCACATAATAGGCATTTAATAAATGTTTTTTTGAATAAATGAATGGTTGACAATAATCTGGTAACACTAGAAGTTACAGTTCTCACTGTAAATTAATAAACTGATGTTCCATTTACTGATCCAATGAATTGAATGAACTTTTCAAAGCCTGATCAGCTCTGGGTGGACCCATTAAATTGAGCCCCTAACCTCCAGAACTGTCTAGAACATGGTCCTTCGGTCACTTTATCAGAGTAGCCAGCCAGCGTCTCTTTAACAACATCTTTTAGTGGCAAAATCTTCTGAACCAGAGGGAAAGGTGGCACTGAAAGACTAGCAGTAGGAACTGTGTGTACCGTTCCAAATCAGTGGTATTCTAAAATCCTCTCTCCTTTCTGTTATCATTCTATTTATATGTATATGACTCCTCCCATACCAACTAAGTAGGAAAGGAAGCACATGAATAATATAATAACTAAGATAGAATGTATTCTTTCCAGTAAATAGTTTTTACAATATAATTCTGGCTAATGAAATAATGTAATTATGGTGGCTGGCTCCTTATTGCCGCTAGGGTAAAAAAAAAAAAAATTTAAAAAAACAACCAAAAACTTCTTAAGTCTGGTATTTAAGGACTCCCATAATCTGGCTCCAAACCATCTTTCCTGCCTTATTTCACATCATTTCCTTTCATTTACTAAACCACAAAGCCAAACTATACTACTTCCCCGAACTCAACATGCCATTTCCTGCCTCCACGTGGATAGTCCCTCATGTCCTGAATTCACTCAGTCCTCATTACTGCCATTAAGAATCCTCTTCTTTCAAGGCTGAGCTCAGGCCCTACCTCCAGTATAAAGCCTGCCTGATCCTCACCAACAGCAAATCTCTACCTCTTCAAATTTTCCTAGAATGAGTCCTCTGGAGTCTACATTTGCTCTGCACACCTTTTATTATATCTATCTGTGCATATATTATCTCTCTCTCATTAGAATGTAAGTTCCCTGAGAGTAGGATTTCGAAATATTTGTAACTCCAGCACAATACCTTACACATTTTAGTTATGATCCGGTTTAGGGGTTCAGGGGTCCTGGGACCCTAAAATCACAACACGAAGGTCCTGCCCGAAAGAATTCGACCTAAACCTTCTTTCAGCCAAAGACAAGGTTTATTAGAACATCCCGTCATATTGGGCAGACTCTTAAGGAGTCTGAACATTAGTAAGCTATTGGCTAGATTATAAAAACCTGACCAGTGGCTGGATTTTAAGAATCCAAGCATCTTAACGGAGACAAGATGGACCTTATATACAGAAAGCCTGTAGGAGGGACCTAGGAGTGGCTAGTAAACTGGGGTGAACAGAGCTCCTGGGACCTGGACCACGTGGCCAAGGGAGAATGGAGCCTAGCTAGGATTAAGGGAGGGAAATGGCCCGGGGCCATAAGGAGGTAAGACAAAGGAGGGGAGGTTGGGTGTAGCCACAATGAAAGGCCAGTTGATGGGATTATAGTCTCAGGCCAATGTCAGAGATTTGACCATGTGGGAAAGTGCAGGGTTTTTCCTTTCTGGGGCCCAGATCCCAACCCCATCAGTTACATAATAAATGTTTACTAAATTGCATTTAATGGAAAGCAAATTGCAAAAGTTATAGGACAACTGCCATAGACTTGTAAAAGTCAAATGCAATTCTACAGTGAAAATATATGAATAATGAACATTTTATTTTCTAATATCTTTCTTATGTACATTAAAAACATAAAAAAGTAAGAATGAAAAATGAAAATTGGGAACAAATGAAGTTGAAAAGACTTGTTCAAATAACAGAATCGCAGATTTAAAGCTGAAAAAGGATTGTAGATGAAACTATATCCATCTGATTATCTCTGCCTCAGTAAAATATTTTTCCTTTCCCCCCACTTCCTTTACCCTCCTCTTCTTTCTTCTACTTTCCCACAAACTACTTTAGAATCATGATCATTTCTAGTGTTAGTCTCCTTTTAGTGACTTTTCCATGATACTGAGTAGTAAGATCTTAACTGCTATGCTCTTTCAGACATCAAGAGAATATAGAAAATTATTAGCAGGAAAAGCTGAGTTTCATATAAGAGATGATATAAAAAAAAAAACTACCATTTATATAAAACTTTAAAGTTTGCAAAGCACTTTACATATATTATCTCATTTGGTCCTCATAATAACCTTGCAAGATATGTACTGCTATTCTCTCCATTTAGCAGATGAGGAAACTAAGATTGAGAGAGATTAAGTACTTTGCCCACCGACAGCTGCCTAGTAATTGTCTGAAGTAGGATTTGAACTTGGCCTCCCTGACTTTAGCTTCCAATATTTTATCCAATAGGTCAGCTAGCCACCTTTACGCTGTATAACCTTAGCAAATAAGGGACTGTCTTATTTAATCTTTATCTTTCCATGGTACAAGGGTCTAGAAGTTGCTCACAAATGTTTTTTGAAGTTGCTGAAATTGAAAAATATACTCTTCTTTGATAACTTGGGAATGATACTAAAGCAGCTGAATAACTATGCTACAGCACAGAATGATTTACATATATGGTTTGACTCCACTTAATTAGCAAAAAGAAGTAAACAAATCAAATGATTTTCAATGAACTTTTTCCAAACATTACTAAAATTACGTTAAAAAATGATGTTCACTACTTTGCAATAAGGAGGGTCTACAGAAATATTCATCATAGATTTATTATTTTCAGGAGGTAGTTACCTGAAAACAATATGCAGCCAAGCCTTCAGATGATTCCCTATATTCTAATAAGTATTAGGTGCAGAATAAAGTACATATAACAACCAGAGCCCCAGAAAAGAAAGTATGAAAAACACAATGCTTACTGCACCACTTACTGATCCAAAATGACATTTTCTACCTTTTTACCATAGAAACAGTGAGGATGACTGGCTCTAACCTCATAAAAAAAATAAAAAGGAATATAATGTTAAGAATATGGTATATGAGGCTCTGTGCACCATAGCAAATATACCAAGATGTAACTTTTATCAGCTTTTGAGGTCTGGTCTGACTTCAGTCAGTTGTGAAGGACTGTTAAGCTCAGACTCTAATGGTATACCTAGTGAGATTAACCAGCAGGAAGGGTTTATATAAATTATTCCCTTTATCAGAAGAATTGCTAAGGAAATGTCCCATAATTTTAAACATGTCATGACTATAATAGTCCTTCAGAAATTAGGTGAAAAATATTTGTAGCAACTATTTTAGTATCTTATTGCCAAGGCTTTGCTAAAATAATTCTGGCTGTGACTTACTATATGATTGTCAACTGTGAACTACCAGAATCTCAGTGCACTTCTACACTATGGTATGTTCCAATAGATATGGCCTCAGTTACACAGAGGATACATAAGAAATTCAAGAAATACTAGCAAGACTCTAAACCCCTAAGCATGGGATTGAAGGCTTCTTTACCTTTTCAGCATTATCCCTCAGTACTCTGCTCCATGTGTACTATAGTTCAGCCAAAGTGGACTTCTTGCTGTCTCTCCTACACATACACTGCCTTTCTGTGTATTTGTTCACATTTCCTATGCCTGGGAAGCCCTCCCTCCATCTGTGAGGTCAAATGTTACCTCTTCTAAGAAGTCCTTCTTGATCCCCTTAGTTGAAAATGTTTTATCCTTCCTCAGACTTTGTATACTCTTCCCTCTTCCCCCCTTCTTTTTTACCTCTCATGCTTTTATTATTCTGTTGTGCACTACATTGTATAGTGTTACTAGATTTCTTGTAAACATACTGTATATCTGTATGTGCCACCTCTCCCTCAACTAAATTATAAACTTCTGTCAGCAGGGACCATGTGTTAATTATCTTTGTGTAATCTCACCTAGCATAGTTTTATTGATAGGAAAAACACTTAATAATATTGGTTACTACACTAATGCATTGTTGGTGGAGTTGTGAAATGATCTAACCATTTTGGAGGGCAATTTGGAACTATGCCCAAAGAGCTATAAAAATGTGCATACCCTTTGACCCAGTAATGGCACTTCTAGGGCTATATCCCAAAGAGATCATACAAATGGGAAAAGGACTCACATGTACAAAAATATTCATAGCAGCTCTTTTTGTGGTGGCAAAGAATTGGAAATTGAGAGGATGCCCATCAATTGGGGAATGGCTGAGCAAGTTGTGGTATATGAATGTAATAGAATACTATTGTGCTATAAGAAATGATGAACAGGCTGACTTCACAAAAACCTGGAAAGACTTGTATGGTCTGATGCTGAGTGAAGTGAGCAGAACCAAGAGAACGTTGTACACAATAACAGCCATGTTGTGCAATGACTAATACTGATAAACTTAACCTCTCCCAGCAATACAAGGATCTAAGACATCTTCAGAGGCCTTGTGATGGAAAATGCTATCCACATCCAAAAAAAGAACCATGGAAGTTGAATTGCTATTTATTTTTCTCCTCAGTTGAGTTTTGTTTCCTCTTTCTGATGGTTCCTCCTATTGGTTTTAATTTTTACTTACAACATCACTAATGTGAAAATATGTTTAATAGGAATGTAAATGTATAGCCTATATCAGATTGTGCGCCATCTTGGGGAGGGTGGTGGGGAGGAAGGGGGAGAAAAATTTTAAACTCAAAAGCACATGGAAGTGATTACTGATAAATCAAAATAAATTAATAAAAAAATGAATAATACTGGTTGCTGAAAAAACCTTTGTGAATTGCAGGGACTACATATTCATCAGTGATACAGAAGCATGATTCCATTATAAGAGCTCCACTAGAGCAGATTCTTAGAAAGCTGATCTAGAAAAGTAGACAAGAACCTACGGTCAGCTACATCAGAAATGAAACAAACTGAACCTAAAGTAAGGAAGACCTGAATTCAAATCCTGTCTCAGACACCTAATAGCTGTATGACTCTAAGCAAGGTCTTTACATTCTTTTATTCTCAGATTACTCATTTATATAATAAGGGGTCATAATGATTCTTGTAGCATTTACCTCACAGGGTATGTTGTGAGGATTAAATGATCAAATGGAGCAAATCTTACAAGTGATATATGAGTACTAATTGTCATTACCATTATTTGGAAGTTGATATATATAATATATAAGTATATGTAATATATTGTATAAATATATAAAATTATATATATATATGTATATGAGATATAGATATAATATACTTCTGGTCCCTTGAACACTTTCCATTCAGGAATCTATAAACATTATAAAGTATCCCTGAAATAGTAACATAAGTATCACTGTTTGAGGCAAACTCTACCTAAAAAAAACCATTTCTTCAAGGTAGAATGGTGGATGAAACAAAATACCTCAAGGTGACTGAGATGAATATAAAACAAACCCACACGAGAACGTCTTTGGGACATTCTTAAGTGCTGGTTCTCTCCATTCCCTGGATGCTGAACAGAAGAGAGAGCAACATAGCGGCCAAGTCCAAATCACAAGAGTTGTGGTGACCTTGATGGAGGGATGGCAAAGCTTTGGTGACTTGAGTCATCATCTCATTTCCTGCTGAGCACCTTTTCATGCATGGGAATGCTTTTTGTGCCAGCTGCACATAAGGAAGAGATAATCAACCCCTTTTGGCCTTGAGTGTGGTCTTTTATTCAAATAAAGTCAGATTTAAATAATTGGAGAGATATTCATTGTTTATGGGT
The DNA here is from genome assembly GCF_900497805.2 of Vombatus ursinus. NCBI lineage: Eukaryota > Metazoa > Chordata > Mammalia > Diprotodontia > Vombatidae > Vombatus > Vombatus ursinus. The sequence continues at coordinate 17,412,811 of NW_020946557.1, read as the reverse complement.
GGGCCATGCCAATATAAAAATAGCAATTCTACCTAATCTACTCATTCAGGGCCATCCTAATCAAAAAGTTATTTTGCTGAGTTAGAAAAAATAATTACAAAGTTCATTTGGAACAAAAGGTCAAAAATATCAAATGAATTAATAAAACGTGTAAAGGAAGGAGATCTAGCAGTACAAGAGTAATGATCAAAAACTATCTGGTACGAGCTAATAAACAGAAAGGTGGATCAGTGGAATAGAATAGATATACAATACATAGTTGTAAATGGTTGTAGTAACCTCATCTTTGATAAATATGAAGATCTAAGTTTTTGGGATAAGAATTCACTATTTGGTAAAAATTGCTGAGAAAACTGGAAAGCAATCTGGCAGAAACTAGACACAGATAGACTAATATCTTACACCATTTAGCAAGATAAGGTCAAAATGGATATATGCCCTAGACATAAACATAGATATCATAAGTAAATTAGAAGACCATGGAACATATATCTATTGAATTTATGGATAGAAGAATTCATGAATAAACAAAAGGTAATGAACATTGTGAGATGTAAAATGAATAATTTTAATTACATTACATTAAAAAGTTTCTGTATAAATCAAACCAATGATGCCAAGATTAAAAGGAAAGAAGAAAATTGGGGGGGAGGAAACTTTACAGTTTCTCAGATAAAGGTCTCATATTTCAAATATATAGAAAACTTTGTCAAATTTATAAGAATATGCGTCATTCCCTAATTGATTAATGGTCCCTGTGAACAGGCAGTTTTCTGATGAATAAATCAAAGCTATATATAATTACATGAAAAAAATGCTCTAAATCATTATTGAATAGAGAAATGAAAATTAAAACAACTTTGAGATACCATTTCATACCTATCAGACTGACTAAACTGATAGAAGGTAAAAGTGACAAAAGTTCGAGGGGATGTTGAAAAATTGGGACACTAACAGACTGTTAGTAGAACTCTGAAATAATCAAACCATTTTGGAGTGCAATCTAGAATTATGTCCAAATATATAAAACTGTATATATCCTTTGACCCAGCAATACCACTATTAGGTCTGTTTCCCAATGTGATCAAGGAAAAAGGAAAAAACCTATATGTTCTAAAATATTTATAGCAGCTCTTTTTTGTGATGGCAAAGAACTGAAAATTGGGGGAACAGCTGAAGAAGTCATGGTATATGATTGTGATGGAATATTATTATGTTGTAAGAAATGATAAGTAGGGTGATTTTAGAAAAACATAGAAAGACTTGAATGAAATAATGCAGATTGAAACGAGCAGAACCAAGAAAATGTTGTATACAGTAATAGCAATATTGTTTGAAGAATAACTGTGAATGACTAAGCTATTCTGAGCAAGATGACCTATGAAGAAAGGACCTATGAAGGTCCTATGAAGGACCTATGAAGAAAGATGTTATCTACCTCCAGAGAAAGAGCTGACATATAGAAATATGTATTGCATGGTTTCACATACACACATACACATATGTATATATACAAACATACACACATACACATGGATATATTATATATGTATGTGTGTGTGTGTGTGTGTGTGTGTGTGTGTGTGTGTGAAATGTTGGCCTTCTCTAGTTCAGGGTTGGGATAGAGGGAGATAAATCAGAACTCAAAATGTAACAAAAAAGTAAATAATTTTTTTTTAAAAAAGATGATTGAGATTAGCCAACTTGCTTTAGGAAATCCATCACAACCAAAGATTTTTATCAGCAACACAAGCATAAAAACTGTCAATCAATTCTACTGACATCTATCTATTGATGAGTATATAGGACAGATGGCTTAGTGTAAGATATCGAGCTCCAGACCAAACAAACTCCTTGTCATCAAACTCCTTGAAGACCACGAAGCTTTTACTCTGTTTGTGAGAGTATCAGCTTCTGGAGGAGCAATGCTTTCATCTTTAATAAGACATACTTAACACAGTTAGAAGGCGGGGTCCTCAAAAGGAACGTCCTGGAATACAAACAATCGGTCAGAATGAAAGTAAGGCTTTCAGGAACATGTTACTGTTGGGTAGGGGACCATCTCCAGTTGTCCTGATTTAGATCTTGGACCCAGATGGCACCGGAGGAGAAAGTGAGGCTGGCGACTTTGCACAGCCCTCCCTCACTTAAATCCGATTCACTTGCAAGTCATGCCATCACCTTCCTGGTGTCATAGTCCTCCTCAAGAGCCAACGACAAACAAGAATAACAACTGAGTCAGATTAGGAAATTGGAAACCTAGGCATCATATTTGATTCTTCTCTTCATATCCAGTCTCCAAGTTCCATAGATTCAAACTCAGCAATATTACTTGTATCTGTCTTCTACTCTGCCACCACTCTAGTTAACACCCTTCCAGTTTTTTCCTCTTTCCAATCTGTCCTTCACACTATTGCCAAAGTAATCTTCATAATGCACAAGTCAGACCAAGTCCCTCCTCTGCTAAAAAGCCTTCATTAACTTCCTACTGCTCCCTGAATAAAATACAGACTCATTTGCTTGGCATTCTAAGGCCTCCACAATCTGACATCAACCTACTTTTCCATGCTTATATCACTATTCACTTTGTACGCTTTGTGCTCCAGTCAAACTGGCTTACTCACCATTCTTAAATCTCATCCTGCTCTCTTGGGGCCTCTGTGCATTTGTACCCACAATCCCTTGGGCCTGCTATTATCTACTTCGTTAGTCAAGACCTGGTTTAGGTGTCACCTCCATCACATCCCCACCCACACTGTCACACCAACAACTTACCCAGAAGTGAAACCTCCCTTTTTCAGTTGCTAAGGCCACTCAGTTTCACCTCACCTATGCCCTTGATCACCGGAACTTGTATTAGGGTTATTTGTGTTAAGGATCTCATCCTATTTACTATAATATAAGCACCTTGGGATCAAGGACTGTGGTTTTCTAAAATAAATCTTTGCATTGTCAAAGCTTACCATGGTGCCTTTTGCAGTTAATTCTTTATAAGTATTTGTTTAATTGAGTTTACTTAAATTTAAATTTATTTAACCACACGACAGCAGAATTCCCAAGCAACTGTTGCACAGTGAGCTGGAATGGGGTAACAAGCAATAAAGATGAGGGGAAATGCTAGAAATGATACAATAAAACTTACTCCAAATAATTTGATGTGTGTATGGAATGTGGTTGAACTGGTTCATGTAGCGTGTAGCAATCAGAAACTAGGTGGATTGCTTTGCATAAGGCTTCACATGACCTCTAAGACAACAATAAGTTACAAACAGTAACAGACTTAGCAACAGGTGGCTACAGCAGAAAAAGGATAATTTTTGTATACATTTAGCATAATAACGCTATGGGTCAAAGGTAGTACTAGAACTTTAGAGGGATTGGAAAATCTAAATTCACTCTAAACAGCATCAAATGTACAGGTTCGATTAGAGCAGGAGTTCTTATCCTTTTTTTTTTTAAATGTCATAGATACCTTTGGCAGTCTGAGGAAGCCCATAGACCCCTTCTCAGAACAATATTTTTAACTGAAGGAAATGGTAAATTCCAGTTAGAGATTAGTGAAAATAAAGATGGAAATATTTTTTTTCCCATTAAAGTTCCATGGACCTCAAATTAAGAATCCCTGATCTAGAACTGTGCATCTAAATTTGGCCAAATCCAACAATATATAAAAGAACATTTTAGCCTCAGTTAATGTAGCAAATTGGTTTTTAGAAGGCACAAAAGAATCTTCAAGAATTACATGTTTTAAGAATGCAAATTTTAGAAAAACTTCTTGAGTTGCATAAATAAAAGGAAAGCAACCATGAAAACATATAAGTTTGGCTAAAACCTGATTTGCTTTGCAAAAGCAAGGCAATTTACATTGTTTTCAATTATTTGTCACAGCAAAATAGAGTGGGGAACCTGGAACCTGGAGGCCACATGTGGCCCTCTAGGTCCTCAAGTGCAGCCCTTTGACTGAATCCAAACTTCACAGAACAATTGTTTGGATTCAGTCAAGGTGCCACACTTGAGGACCTACAGGGCCACACATGTCCTCGAGATCACAAGTTCCCCACCCCTGGTCCAAACAAATCTCTCTCACTAGCTTAAGATAATGTCAAAGTCAATCTCTCAAAGTAGCACAAATCCAGTCAGGGAAATGTCCACAATCTACTTTAATTTATTGTTTTGGTATGGACAAAAATGGGGCTTGCCAAAAATGAATACCTTATCTAGAATTTCCATATTTGCCTGCAATGTGCACAACATCTTAATACCTGTGTGCTTTGGCAGGGATAATAGAGCAGAAAATTATACCCTTTGGAATCTATTAGGTACACTAACTAAATTCCTTTTTGGTAAAGAAATATAATACTAACAAACTAAACTGTTTTGACTATGGGGAAAGTGTCTCCATTGCATTAAGAAACTGTCTTATTGTAAGTGAGATAATTTATAGAGCAGAAGATGTTATTGTGGCAGAAATTATTACACATTTGTAAACCTCTTAAGTGATAGAGCATTTGAGGTGAGCTGAAAAAAGGAATAGTAAATTAACATTGAAAAAAGGAATACAAATGTACAAACCGCTCAAAATGTTTAAAGTGAAAATGTATAATTGAGTCGTACTCCCCTTCACCTTCCCAACAACAATGAAAGAAAATTTATGATCTTATAGAATGCAAAAGGAATATTAAGAACATGGAGGTCTGTTCTGATAGGCTAACATTTGTGACTTTTCTAGATTGTAAAATGGCTTGTGATAAAATATCCACTAAACCAAGTAATAAATGATGCACTAAGAATCAAACTAGTACACAAAGAAAAAGAGTATGCTTTTGTTAATCAGCAATTTTTTTGTAGACTCATAAAAGTTAAACTGAAAAATATAATCGGTTACTAAAGCAGTCTGAGGATATATTTCTATTCAAATATTCAGTTACTGTGATATTTTAAAATAATACTTTTATCTTTTTAAAAAGAGGCAATGGTTCATTAGATAAATTTATTAGATAAGCAGATAAGCTGCTACCACATTATATATCATTACTGAAACCACAACAAAGACTTAGGACAGTTCCTCAGTTTTGCTGGGTGCAGCAATTTCAAGGGTCACCTGTATGCTTGTGCTAGTAGCACCTTATAGTAACATGAGGTTTGATTTAGAGTTTTATAAGTAGAGATATACAGGCAAGCTTTGATCTCTGCAATAAAGGTGTTTCTGAGAAGTTTATATGAAGTCTGAGTCCTATTTTAAAATCAATTAATCATCAATTGGACAATGATTAAACAAGTTGTGGTATCCCATTATGATGAAATACTAATGTGCTGTAAGAAATGACAATGAGGATGGTTTCAGAAAAGCCTGGGAAGATTTATATGAACTTATGCAAAGTGAAGTGAACAGAACTAAAAGAATATTGTACGCATAACAGTACTACTGTAACAACAATCAATTAAAAGATTTAGCTACTCTGATCAATACAGTGATCCGCAATAATTCCAAAGGACTCATGATGAAAAAATGCTATTTACCTCCAGATAGAAAACTGATGTGCTATGATAGACTGAAGCATGTTTTTATTTTTTTTTTACTTTTCTTGCTTTTTTTTTCCAACACAAGGCTAATATGTAAATATGTTTTGCATGACTTCATATGCATAATGGGTATCATATTTATTGCCTTCTCAATTGATGTGGTAGGGCAGGGGTGGGGAACCTGTGGCCTCAAGGCTACATGTGGCCCTCTAGGTACTCAAGTGTGGCCGTTTGACTGAATCAAAACTTCACAGAACAAATCTCCTTAATAAAAGCATTTGTTCTGTAAAATTTGGATTCAATCAAAAGGACCTAGAAGGCCACATGTGACCTCGAGGCCGCAGGTTCCCCAACCATGGGATAGGGAGTGGAAGGATAGAAAGGATTTGGAATTGAAAATAAATTTTTTTTAAAAAAGTTCTTGGGGGCAGTTAGGTGGCACAATGGATAGAGAGGTATTTACAAAATATAGACAGACTAAATGCAAAATAACTCCAGTAGGGAGTTATCTGGGAGGGGAGAACACTAACTAATGCAAAGATCAGGAAAGATCTTTCCTGAGAGGTGCTTTGAAGCCAGAAATTTACAAGGTAGAGGTGAAATGTCAATATGTAAGCAGGCTACTTTGTCTGGCCAGTATGTGGAGAATAAAATGAAATAACACTGTAAAAGTAGGTGGCAAACAGATAGTGAAAGGCTTAAAAAGCCAGGCTAAAGAGTTTGAATTTTAATCCAATGGTCATAGGGGGCACTGAAGATACTGGAGCAGGGTCAGACCTGTGCAATAGTAATAAGTGTTTCATTTGGGTAGAGGATGAATTGGATAGGAGAGAGGATGAAGGCAGGCTCACTCAAAAGGCTAATGCAACATTTCAGGTAAGTAATGATGAAGGTCTGAGATGATAACAACAACAACATTTTAATATAATAAAACAACTAGCCTTTATATAGCACTTTAAGGTCTTCAAAACACTTTATATATATTAGGCAGCGAGGGGCACAGCGGATTGAGTGCCAGGTCTGGAGTCATGAAGAAATGAGTTCAAATCCAGACTCAGACACTTAAACATCTATTTGCTTCATTTTCCTCAACTGTAAAATGGAGATAATAACAGTACCTACCCCTCAGGGTTGCTGTGAGGATCAAATGACAATATTTGTAAAGTGCTTAGTATAGTGCCTGGCACATAGAGAACGCTTAATAAATACTTCTCTCCTCCCACCCCTTTAAAATTGAACAATTATGAGGTAGAAATCAGAACATATTTAGCCTCAATATATTTCTACTTTTTCTCTTCCCTTCTGCCTTCCCTTATCTTATTTAATCTTCTCCACAATTAATGAGTTAGGAGCTATTATTCCCAATTTACAGGAACCCAAAGTGGGGTTCCTCTAGGTGAGGAACCCAAGACTGAGAGAGGCTAAGTGACACACCCAGAGTCACACAGCTGGTAAGCATTTGAGGAAGGATTTGAATTCCAGTCTTCCTTACTCCAAATCCAATACTACTCAATCCACTGGGCCACCTAGCTACTTGACAAAGTCACAAAACAAAAATGGTTGAAGAAAGAAGGACAAGAAATATTGTGAACATGGAATTCACAGGACGATTGGTTTGGACTCAGCCCACAGGAATGATGAGATCACCAAGAGATGAAGGAAAAGAATAGAGCCCTTAGGATACAATCTGGAAGAGGGGAATGAGACTCAGATAATGATCCAGCAAAGAAGATTGAGAAAGACTGATCAGGCGGGTAGTAGGAGAATCAGGAAAGCACAGAGTTATGAAAACCCATGGAAGAAAGATTGTTTAGGAGGGGATATAATTTAACAAGTGTTAGATACTGCAGAGAAATCAGGATGAAGATTCAGAAAAGACTGCTGGATTTAGCAGTTAAGAGATAGTTGATACGCCCATGGAAGGAACATTTTCAGTTTAGTGGTGGGATTGCAAACCAAATTGCAAGGAACTAAGAAGAGAATGGGAAATGAGAAAATGGAGGCAGCAGGTATTGGTAAGAGATTGGCAAGAGAAAGTAATGGTAGCAATGTGAACCATCACCACCAGAACCAGCCTTAGGAACCCTAACCTGCTCTGGCTACACAGCAATTGAGGGAGATAGTCGGCAAGGGAAAATAGATATCTCTGGTCAGCTAGTACTGGCAGATCAAAGTAAACTAGCAGAATGGATTAGTATGGGGGGCAACTTGGTCAGCCAATCAGTCAACAAGCATTTATTAGGCACCTACCATGTGCCAGGCATTATGGTAAGTGTAAAGGATTTAAAGAAAGGCAAAAATAGTAGTTGCTCTCAAGAAGCTAAAATTCTAATGGGGAGGAAAATGTGCAAAAAACTATATACAAATAAGAGCAAATTGCAGGTAATCTCAAAGGGAAAGTACAAGCATTAAGTGGGACCTCAAAAGGCTTCTTGCAGAAAGCAGAATTTTAGCTGAAACTTAAAGAAAGCTACAGTAACCAAGAGGCAGAGATGAGGAAGAAGAGAATTCTGGGTGTGTGAGATAGTCAGTGAAATTGTATGGAGTTGGGAGACTGGAGTATTGTGTATGAGAAACTTGCAAAGAGGCCAGTATCAATGGATCAGAATATGTGGAAGAGAGTAAGGTGAAGGAAAACAGGAAAGATAGGAAGGGGCCAGGTTATGAAGGGCTTTAAAAACATGCCCAAGGTCACACAGCTAGCAAATGTCTGAGGATGCATTAGAACTCAGATTTTCCTGACTCAGGCTCAGTGTTATATGAACTGTGCCACTTAGTTGCTGGTTAAGTATGTCTATAATAAGACAGAGCACCTACTTGCCCTTGATGAATTCAAGTGTACCTTGCATAAATGAACTATTTCCTCAGGTACTTAAAGAATTGATGGATGTTGCTGAGTAATTATCATAATTGAAATATCATAGAGAATAAGGGTGAGGTACATAGTAGAAAAAATACAAATACTGTCCCAATTTTCAGAAAAAGTCTGTAAAGTATAGGCCAGTGCACTTGATTTTAATTGCTGGGAAAGGTGCTGTCAGACACAGTTTGTGTGAGAAAGATCTCACAGTTTTACTGAACTGTAAACTTATTGTGAATCAGCAGTGTGATTTGGCAGTCAAAAGAGCACTGCAATCAAAAGGCAAAGTTTTCTGGAACACAGACATGATAGCTGTTCTGGACTCAGCTGAGGTCAGACCACACCTGGAGTAGTGTGTTTAGTTCAGAGTGCCATGGTTTAAGGAGGACATTAATAAGCTGGAGATCATCCCAAGGATGGTGAAAGGCTTTGAGTCCATGCCATGTAAAGAAAGGCTGAAGGAATCTGGTGAGAAGATTCAGGAGGGATCTGATAGCTATCTTCAAACATTTGAAAGGTTGTAATAGGAAGAGGGATTAGATTTGCTCTGTTTGGCCCCAGAGGGCAGAACGAGGAACAAGGGAAGGAAGTAGCAAGGAGAAAAACTTAAATTTGCTGTCAGGAATGACTTCCTAGCAATTAAAAAGTAAACAGGGCCACCTTGGGAGGTGGTAGTTCCTCCATCCTGGAGGTCTGCAGGCATAGTCCAGATGGCTATTTGTAGGGTATGCTATAGTGGGGATTCTTTTCCTCTATTGGTTGGACTAGATTAGGCTGTTGAGGTTTCTTCTCACTCTCAAATTCTGTATGATTCCATGACCTGAGGTCATTATAACTTTAAAACAATGGATTTAGAAGGAGTGGGGCAGTGGGATGGCTGAAGCACAGGAAATCGTGATCAAAGGGTGATTTTAGAGTTTGAGCTTTTGGATGAAGAAGAGTTTCAGGGGATTGGTTAGATTAGGTCAAAATACCAAAAACACCCTCCTTTGCCTTCTTACTCTTCTTCTGTCTTCCCCTGTTGTATTCTTACCCATGATTCAAGATGCAGATTAATTCAGTTCAATTCAACAAATATTTATATTTAACACTACTATGTTAGGGCCTGTGTTAGCTGCCCGGTATACAAAGAACAAAGTTACCTCCTCCACAAATTCTTCCCTGATCCCTTCAAGGCAAAAATTGTATTTCAGCTCAATTCAATTCAATAAACATTTATTAAATACCAACTGTCTTTCCTCCTCAGATTCAGCAAGTACATATTAAAAACCTACAATCTATGTGATATTATGCTAAGTAAGGACTAGGGACACGAGGAGAGGGAGAAAACAGTTTCTGCTGTCAAGGAGCTCACGGCATACTTATGTGCCATTGCATGCATCTGAATATATACGTTATCTCTCATACAACATTTTAAGCTTCTTGAAGGAGCATCCTTCAGTACCTAGTACTATGCTTTTCTTATAAAAGATTCTTAATAAATATCAGTTGGATGGATGAATGGATTCAATTACATTTATAGAAGTTATACAATACCAGAATATATTATTAAGGGAAGCTGTAAAATCTTTTCCCATTAGAGACTTGAGAGTCAAACAGAAGACTATCTTTCCAGGATAGCTTAGACCAGGGATCTTTGACCTGGGTTCATGAACTTTTTTTTAATAAATATTTTGATAACTGTATTTCAGTGTAATCTGTTCTTCCGTAATCCTGTATATTTTATTTTTATGCATTTAAAAATATTATTCTGAGAATTCTGAGAAAGGGTCCATAGATTTCAACAGAAACCTGCCAAAGGGGTCCATGACACATTTAAAAAGATTAACTACTTCTGGTTTAGACATAGTTTTGTCTGGAAGCCAGGCATGATCATCTTAGATATGTTCTTAAAGATCTATTCAGCTCAGTGCTACTAAATAATTCAGCTTAATTATGTTTAATTTCCTAAAATGAACACGATATACTTTTTTATTCTATAAGTCTCTTAACATGTCTGCTTCAGTTTTCTCATTTCCAAAATGGGTATAATATTTCCTGAGCTACAAAGTAGAAACAAGTAATTCAAGGATAATAAAATGAAATTTATTGTAAAGTATAACATTTCCTATATTATTCCTCTATTTCTTCAAGCTATTTCTAATTTTTTACTTTGTCTCAGATAAAACTATGAATGGTCACAAATCCTCTATGATGAATGCTTGTTTATTAATTGGGTATTGAGGGACTGCAGTGGAGAAAGCCAGTGAAGAACCTGGCATATACAGAACTAAAAAGGCCTGAGGTTTGAACCTCCATCCAAAATAGCTAAGATTTCATTCTATCTTTGTAGCTTTTTACCAGTAATTATAAGAGATTCTTATAGTTTTTTTTGAGGTTCTTATACTTTTAATCTTTTTATTAATAAGTCTTATAAGCTTCCAAATAGCCGAGTCAGACAAACCATGTGACTTAGGACCATTTACCTCTAAGCTACACTGTCTTGGGTAAGCAAGACTTAGGAAGGGTAGACTGGCATCCTCTACAGTGAATTTTCTGGCCTCCAGAATGGAACAGAGGTTGAACAAAGGAAAATAATTCATCTCTGGGACACCTAGTTGGAGTAGGAAAGTGTAGTTAGAGATAAGTCACCAAGCTCCCAGATTCCAAAGGAAGGGACTACTCTCTTACCCATACAATTAACCTTACTAGGTACAGTCACTTATTGATTACATTAGCATAAACATATCTCTCACAGGAGAAACAAATGCAAGTAATTTGATCTTCACAGCAAGACAGTTACTATTATAAAATTTTATATTTTGTATGTAACTTTTATATTATATAATATATAAAAATATTATATATAATAATTTACAAAATATAAATTTATATTATAGAGTTTGTTTTTAAAATGAAAGCAATATTATAACTTACCTATGTTGTAATACCTCTTTAGCTCTGTACGTCTGATTTCTTTTAACTGATTATTTTTTCTCTTTTTTTTCTCTTCATCAGTTAAATATTCTGCCTCTTCCACAGGAATGCTGCAGTTATCTTGTTCAGAAATAACTGCTTTAGCATCTTCTTTTCCAGCCTGAGTTTTAGTAGTTGTGGTGCTGCGAGAATTGGCTGATGCTGTCTCAGCATTTTGTTTGGCTTGCTTTTTCTTTTTCAACCTAGGAGGGGGTAAAAAACATCATTAGAAAGGAACTACTTTGGTAACTTTTTTTTTTTTTTTTTTTTGTCTTCATGGGTTTCTGAAAATTGATTAATTGATATACTGAAGTCCTTTTCTTATATTGTTTTCAGTTATATGTTCCTGCTAATTACATTTACTTTTCCCATTTGCAACTATTAAATTCTTATGATGCTAAAATGCTGAGCTCCTTCCAGTTTATTTCTTTTCTTTTTTAAATTTTATTTAGGCAATTGGGGTTAAGTGACTTGCTCAGGGTCACACAGCTAGTAAGTGTCAAGTGTTTGGTCTGAGGCTGCATTTGAACTGAGGTCCTCCTGACTTCAGGGCAGGTGATCTATACGCTGTGCCACCTAGCTGCTCCACTTCCAGTTTATTTCTAAGAAATTCTATAAAAAGGTGCATTATTTAGACCTGAAGAAAGGTAAGGATTTTTCTAAAGATACATTTTTTCCTTAGGGATACATAAATCCTCTTTTGCAATCTCACAGTATGGGTTTCTTATACAAAGTACAATTATGCTTACTGTTTTTTTGAAGTTTTCTAAATTGATGTTCAAGCTAATATCTGTGAGATATTAGCCACTAATGATTAATTTACATCAATGTGCTTTTAAATCTGCTGCTATTAATTGCCTAGGATGCAGAAAGTTTACTATTACAAGAAGAACTATACTATTTAACTCATTTCCCCCAATTTATGCTTTCAACCATTCCTAAGCCACAGAAATGTAAATAAGTAGTTTTATAAAATTCAGTATATAGCATGTCTATTCACATTTTGCACTTGTGTTATTTTTTTTAAATACTCTTTCACTAGTCTACAGGGTTTCACCAATAAGACTGGAAACTCCTTCAGAACACAGATAATGCCTATTTCTGTTAAAAATATTAAACTGCTTGAATGTAATACTTTGAATTAAATTTTAAAATGTTATTTATATTTTTATTTTTCTATCATCTTTGTTTCTGAATATATGCTTCCAAGCATATCCTCTCCCACCCATAAGCCTTTCCTTATAAGAAAGAATAAAAGAGAGGGAAAAAAAAAGGACAGTTCCAAAAAATCAACATGCCAACCAAATTCTGACAGTGTATACAATGTTCCACACTCATAGGCTTACACCTCTGCAGATAACAGAGGGAGGGAGGCACATTTTCTTATCTCTTATACAGGGCTAAGCTTAGTTATTATAATTACATAGTATTCAGTTTCATGATTTTTCTTGTTGTTTTTGTGGTTCTTTCCATTTCCACTATTGTAGTCATTGTGTATTTCATCCTTGTATTTTCTGGGTTCTTCTTACTTTATATTAGTTCACGTAAATTTGAATTCTTTATATTCATCACTTCTTAAGGTGCAATAATATTCCGTTGCATTCATCTAACATAATCTGCTTAGCCATTCCCATTCATTGATATTTACTCTGATTCTAGTTTCTCGTCATCGCAAAAAGTGCTTCTATGAATACGTTGGTGTAAATGAGACTTTTTTTCCTTCTGTTTTTGACCTTTTGGCCTAGGTGATATATCTATCTAGAGGTGGTATCTCTGGGTCAAAGGTTATGGACATTATTGTCACTTTTTTCCTTAATATAATTATTTATTGCTTTCCAGGGGGAAGCTAGATGCTACAGTGGATAAAACTCCAGGCCTGGAGTCAGGAAGAGCCGAATTCAAATGTGACCTCAGATATTTACTAGCTGTCGGACTCTGGGCAAGTCACTTAACTTTGTTTGCCTTGGTTTCCTCATCTATCAAATGAGCTGGAGAGGAAAATGGCAAAACATTCCAGTATCTTTGTCAAGAAAATCCCAAATGGGGTCATGAAGAGTCAGACATGACTGAAAATTGATTTCCAGAATGGATGGCCCAATTCATAGTTCCATCTACAGTGTACTAACATGCTTGTGCACCCTCAGCTTTTCCAGGATTGACTATTCTCATCTTTTGCCATCTTTGACAATTTGCTGGGTATATGGTGAAACCTCATCCTTGTTTTGATTTGCATTTTACTTATTATTTTGATGAATCGTTCATATGGATACTAATAATTGTTTGCAATTCTTTTGAGAAACATTTGTTCACATCCTTTGACTACTTATCCTAACTGAGTAAAAAATTAAGACTGATTTGTTTTTTCTTCAGTTAAGGCATAGTCAGCATTTCAGTTCCTCTTTTAGATTTCCTTTGCCCTTCTGAGAACATGTACAATTTGAATGTGTGCTAATGGAAAAAAAATGTGGTAAGTAGAAAGAACAAGTCAATGGCATGAGTTGATAGACAATGAATTTTAGGGTTGAGATTTGCCAATGGCTTGCTTTGAAATGAGGAGTAAATTACTCCAACAATCCGTTTTAATATTTTTACTTATAAAGTTGAGGTGATAAAGTCTGTTTCCTCACAACTCATAATGATGGCATGAGGATAAATTAAGTTTTATGATACTTGTAAAATATTTTGACTCCTTAGGTGTTGGATTCCAACAATGTCATGTTGCTCTTATTCTTTGCTTAGCAGTCAAAATCTCAGTTTTCCACTGGCTAATAAATGAGAAAATTGCCTGGCAGGCATAGCGTGCAACACACCAACACTTTTCCCATCAGTGCAGACCAGTCATCCATTTTTTTTTTGGCTATCTAAAAAAATAATACCAGAATAGACAATAGGAGTCTTGTAAAAGAATCATATTCAGAAAATAATGAATAGATACTTTTCTCTTTTCTGTCATGAGTCAAACTTTGAAATATTGCTCTGGTAAAAGAGGAGGTGGTTCTTTTTTGCAAAGTGAGTTATACAAAATCTTCAAATAAAACAAGTTTTCCCAAAATCTGGATTATTATGGAAGAACTGAAATTAAAACTCAATATTCCTGATACCATGGAGACAAGCAAAGCAATCAGTAAAGAGTGCCTGAGAAGAATGTCTGTCTACAAAAAGAGACAATCTCACATCGAATTTTTCCACTACTGTATTAATTTTGCTGTGGACTTATGTTACCCTTAATGGCCAATAAAAAAATATTAATTGAACCTGGGTTACCCTTCAAAAGATAAGTCTGGTAGGAGAGGGAAAAGAAGGTAGCAAAGACTATTTCGATTCAGTTTGAAACTTCTAATTACTTAACAATGCTAATAATTTTTTTTCTACTTTAAACTGAAAGTCACTTATAAATGCTTCCCCTTTGTACTGGAGACAATTAAATTTGTCTCTGGGGCATATATTTTTAATGAATAGCCTAAAGCTTTCCCCTCTCCCCCCCTCCACACTCTAAAACACACTTGTGGCAAATTCCTTCACTTCTTTTGTTTCTCCCCCTCCTCCCACAGACAAATTCAGTCATAAATCAGCAAACCTCAAACTGCATAATTTCAAGAAGAACTGCAAAATAGCACTGATTCCAAACTATCTGTTTAGGAGAAGTTTTAAAGTTATATTTGAACATTTTCACAATTGCTTACTTCTCTCATTTTAAAAGTAAACATGACCTTTCACTCTCAACTACTCCCACCCCTAGGATATCAGCAGTATTAGGAATATGACTAGTTTGAAACTGTGAAAAAAACTATGAGCACAACTGCAAAAATCCTCCTCCCAGGAGAGGAAATACTTTTAAGCGCCTTTAAACTACTGTTTTCTTTAAGGGGAAGATTTTGTTAGTTTGGCTGATGTGATACATTTCCTGCTCAGTCTTTCCCCTTCTAACATTTTTTAAGGTTACACTTTTTTAATTTGGTAGTCAAGTCTTTTGTGTTTAGACTATTTTTTTTTTCTTTTTCGTGAGGCAATGGGGGTTAAGTGACTTGCTCAGGGTCACACAGCTAGTAACTGTCAAGTGTCTGAGGCCAGATTTGAACTCAGGTCCTCATGCCTCCAAGGCTGGAGTTCTATCTACTGCACCACCTAGCTGCCCCTGTTCAGACCAATGTTTTTTAAAAGTTAAGGATAATTATCATTGAATTAGTAAGAAAATTAGCTCTTTTCTTAAGAAGATCATTACAATTTTTTCGTTGAAGTTGAAATGTGGTTGGGGAAGGAAAGGATAGTTTTTGCCTCAGGGCACACATAATCAGTAAGCATAGATTAAAACCCTACTACGGGTCAAAATGTTAGGTACTGGTGAAACCAAGGCAAAAATGAAACAGTCCTTGCCCTCAAGGAGCTTACTTACATTTTAATAACTAAGTGATGCCTAAGTGTAATAGAATTAGTAGGATGACTGCTTAGATGTTAACAGAATTACAGAAGTTAACAATCTTATTTGAGGGTCACTCTACATCCTACTCCTTGACTTGTTCTTATAGTTTATCTTATTATCCTGAGCCCCAAGATAATCCATAGCTTTCAATCAAATAAGCTCAAAGCCCCCACACCAGTTCATCAAATGTTATTTAAAATACTGGAGAAACCTCCTTGTCCCACAGTAGTTATCAATGGCTTTAAGGCAGAATCTCAAAACTGTTTTAATCTCCACTCTCATTATTAATTATTTGAAAAGTTTTTCATGTAGCTATTATTACAGCTTGTATTTTTTCCCTTCAAGACTGCTTTCTCATTTTTTATTAATTTATTTTGATTTATCAACAATCACTTCCATAAGCTTTTGAGTTTTAAATTTTTCTCTCCCTCCCTCCCCAAGATGGCACGCAATCTGATATAAGTTATACATATACATTACTATTAAACATATTTTTACATTAGTCACTTTGTAATAAGAATTAGAACCAATATAAAGAACCACAAGAAAGAGGAAACAAAATAAAACAGAAGAAAAAAAAAAGAGCAAATAGTATGCTTTGATCTGCATTCAAACTCCATAGTTCTCTCTTTGGATGTGGATAGTATTTTCCATCATGTTTCTCTTATCTTTGGATCATTTATTTATATATTGGAGAATATCTTGTTCTTAGATATTTGAATCAGTTCCCTATATATCTTAGATTTCAGACATTTGTCAGAGAAACAATATGCTTCAAAGATTTCTTTCCCAATCAACTATTTTCTGTTTAGTCTTACCCACACTGATTTTGTTTGTGCAGAAGTTTTTGTTGTAATCAGTTTTATTTAATCCATTTTATCTCCTGTGATCCTCTCTAATATCTTTAAGCAAATGATTTGCTGTTCTCTGTGGCCAACAAGGTGTTTATTGTATGAGAAGGTAAAAAGATAAAATTAGCTTTTCATTTTCAGGACTATTCCTATTTAATAAATCGTACTTTTGACTTAGAAGCCTGGGAATGCAAAAGCTTAATTTTGTGTGTGTGCATTTTATTTAAGAAGCCCTTTTAAATATACTTTACCAAGAAAAATAGTTTATTAAATGTCATTCATCTACAATCTGTATTTAAAAAAAAAGCCTTAAAGTAAAAAAGAAGTGAACATTGATATGAAAATTTGCTCGTTTTCAAGATTCCTCTTTCAATCAATTGGGAAAATTTAAAATGTGCTTTGTTCTGAGTCCAATTTCTCCTGCTTCTAAAGCTTGTTCTGAAGTCATCCTTTGCAAGGAAAATTACAATCTGGCTTTGAAAATGAGTGAGGTGTCCTAAGTACAGTATGATTATGAAATTATTGAAGCATTAAGGAGATAGGGAACCTGAGCCACAGGAAAACAGAAGAAATCCTACTGGTATAACTAGCACAAAGAACAAAAGTTCTGGCAAATGTATGAAAAGGAGAATACATCAAGGTCTCAATGTAATCACTAAAGAATGTTTTTCTTCAGTGTGAAAATCACCTTAAAGAAGTTAATCACCCAAATGTGTAAAAAACTTTTAAAAAATAAAAATCACAACATTTATTACAGTGTAACCTAAAATTACCTGGCTTTTAAAGAAGCTATGATATATTTTATATATCATATTTATTATTATCATATTTATATATCATATTTATTAAGTTATATTCAGAATAAGTGAATTAGATGCTGAGATAACACAATAGTACAGTGAATAAATTTGTCTTTTACATGAAAAGAAAGTAAGTGATTATTATATGGGGGGAGGGAACAAGATTAATAAAAACAAATATAACAGCTTTTAAAAAGGGGCAGCCAGGTGATACATTGGTTAGAGCACCAGCCCTGGAGTCAGAAGGACCTTAGTTCAAATCTGACCTCAGACACTTGGCACTTACTAGCCATGTGACTCTATCACATTTTCTTTGACATTAGTACATCTCCTACACTCCTCTGAAAAGTTCTGCATAGCATATATATATTTTTTTAGAATAAAATTAAAGGTAATTCAAATTAATTTTGTTTTGAGAATTTTATAATACTTCTTGAAATATTTTAGGGCATCTGGGAATGTTGTAAAACCAAGTTAAGAATTACTGCCATGACAGAGTGGAAAAGCACTCAGTGAACAGGAAGCTAAGATTCATGATCAAGCCTAGTCAGTTAGAGGGGAGGGGAAAATTAGTATCTACTCTGTACCAGACATTATGCTAAGTGTTTTAAAATATTATTTCACTACTAAATAATCTGGACAATTTGAGCAAGTCCTTTGATTTCCTTGAGCCTCAGTTAATTGATCTATAAAATGAGGGAGGTTGGACTAGATGATCATATCTGAAGTGTCTTCCACATGAAAAGCTCTATGATAAGTTCAGGAAGAAAAAAAGCAAAAGTAGCTGTTTTGTGGTGAAGTTTTATCTTCTAAATAAAACCCACCCTTCCACTGCCTGGTGGTGAACCTTTATCATCCAAATACAATCAAGCCCACCTACTGCTGTTACTTCAGAGCAGCATTGAAGATGAGAGGGGCGAGGGTGAAGTCAGTGGTTTGAGACTGAATGCTCTTCCTACCCAAGGGTTTCACTTCATAATAACAAACCCACAAGTTGCATCTTTTGGTATCTCCAGTGCTTAGTACAGTGCCTGGCACATACTAGGTGCTTAATAAATGCTTTATTGATTGGCTGATTGATTAGGCCTTAAGTAGCAGAAATCTGGCTTTATGTACCTGCCAAAAGTAAAAACTGTCAATAGTCTAAGAAACAGGACAGACAGGGAGATGTGTTTGGTATAAACTGTTCACAAAACAGACCAGTAGCCATGATAGCAGTATTTTTTTTATAATGTTTATATTGATATTTTCTGTTTCTTATATCATTATAATTATCCACAGTATTCTTTCCCCTTCTGCTTCCCAATTCATCCTATTTAACAAATGCATTTATAAAGAGGAAAAAAAAAATCAGCATAACTGATCAAAAATGTGTGAAATATATAACACCTTTGGACCCTCTATGAAGGACTGAGTTGTGGTCATACTCTCCAAACTTTTCACTCAAGTCATGCTTGATCTTTATAATTTTGTTATATTCACTTTTGGGTTTTTTGTTGTGTGATTGTTCTTTCCATTTACATGTTGTTATTGTGTACATTCTTTTTCTTGGCTCTACTTATTTCACTTTACATCGATGTACGTAGATCTTTCCATGCTTTTCTGTATTCGTCACATACATTGTTTCTTACAGCACAGCAATATTCCATTACATTCATTTACCATACTTTGTTTAGCTAGTCCCCAGTCAAAGGGCATCTACTTTATTTCAAATTCTTTGCTGAAAGATAGTAAATAAATACCTTCTATGAATACCTTTATGAATTGGTCATAGAAAAACTGTTCTTCATGGGGCATTCAGAATACACATTTCGTTCATAGGTTTACGTAGAAACATGTAAACCTTGTTCTCTAAAGATTTTTTCTGTAAATAAAACCTATCAGGAAAATTCAGCATTCACCCAGCAAACATTTATTAGGAACCCAGTGTGTGAAAGTTACTATGTTAGGCACTGGAGGAGACAGAAAGTTTAAAAGTTATGGTCCAAGGGGCAGCTAGGTGACGCAGGGGATAGAGGATAGAGGACTTGGAGTCAGGAGGACCTGAGTTCAAATCCGACCTCAGACACATAACACTCACAATCTTTGTGACTCTGGGCAAGCCATTTAACCCCAACTGCCTCACCAAAAAAAAGGAAAAAAAGAAAAAAAAAAGAAGATATGGTCCCTTGTTACCTGTCTAATACTTAGAATTAAATGGGGGTTCTTAAACTGAACTTTATTTTTAATATTTTGATCATTGTATTTCAACATAATTGGCTTCATTTACAATCCTATTAATACTTTGTGCATTTAAAAATATGATTCTGCATTGCTTTTCAGAAGAGGGACAATCCCTTCTTTCTGAACAATACCCAAACAATAAAACTCTCTGATGTCCCAAGTCCATCAGCATTTGGTATTCCCTGGTCTAACCAGCCGAGAGCCCATTAGTGAAAGGGCAAATGTGACAGTGGACTTTTTCTGTCCTCCTAACCTTTCCTCCCAGGTTTTGGTGCCTCAGTCACTCTGAGAATTCATGCTTCGTTCCCAACCCAGTTAATGTTTCTCCCATCTGCATGGGCTTTGCTTGTGGTGACCTAGGTGAGTGGAAGCATTATACTTGTAACAGCTTAGTGGACACGATACAGGTGTAGCCTAGGCTCCTGAGGACTCTGCCTGATTTCCACCAGCCTTTCCTACTCTTTTTCTGCCTGTTTTCTGGGATCTTTGGTGAAATTCCAACCCCTCTGACTCCCTGTAAGCTGAATTGCCCAGTCTCTCAGTCTCACCTACTAAGCTAAGCAGGGCTTGAGTTCATTTGGTTTTTGTTTGTTTGTTTCTGAGACTGAGTCCCACAAGCTGAAAACACTTTTGCTGCTCACACCCCTCATCCCAATGCTGATAAGCATAGATGTTTTATCCTGCTGTGTTTTTCCAGGCTGAGTTGACTCTCCCATCAGTAGGCAGCCTGGTGACCTTCCATTCTCTACGGCTTCATCGCATCAGTGTTAGACCTAATACAGATGCCCAGATCGGCTTTATCCTTACTGCAGTACAGAACACAGCACTCCACAACGCAAGCAGAATTATCAGCCTCTACCTCCCCCAACAGTAGGGATGATATCATGTCCAGTGCTTGAGACCATGTGTAAGATATTGACCTGAAGAGCATTTCCAATTTGAAGAGCTTATAGGCAAGTGAGCCTTTGTCCAGGACTTTCGAAAACACTTCCTCACATAGAGGGTGACCTGTCTACTGGTATAGACAAGTGCTTAGTAACATTGTGGGGCTGTATTAATCAGAAGGATGGATGAATCATTCATTATGCACTATGTGCCAGACACTGTCTTAAGTGCTAGGGATACAAATACAAGCAAGGCAGCTCCTACCCCCAAGAAGCTTACATTCTAGTGGGGGAAGACAACATATACAAAGGCTCTAGAAAGAATGGGCAGAGGGAGTAAGGGTACCTATGTGGAGTTAACGTGGAGGTGAGGAGCAGGAAGTAGAATCCAGAGGCAGTTGGGGCAAGAGTGAGCTGAAGTATGGCTAGAGACCTTTCCAAAACAATAACTCTTGGGAGGTTATCACCAATGAGGAGAGGAGGGTACCAGGATGACAATGTGACCTGAAGAGAAGGAGTCAGAAACCAAATTGCTTGGCACAGACTACTGGGAATATTGCCAGAGAAGCTACCCCTTTATGTTGGCCTATAAAAGGAGACTTCTTCAAGAATTCTGGGTTTCTTTTTACCTCTTTCTTTCTTCCAGAAAGGATACAGTAGGTGGTCGTGAAATTCTCCTCTACCTTGAGCTTGTAATAGCTGCCTTGTGGCAGAGGCAACTGTGACTTGGTTACCCATAGAGTACAAGAAGGGTGTTCTTGGACACATTTGCCTTTCTTCTCCGTCTTTACTGAACAGAAGTCAGAGGCCAATGACCTGAGTATGGACTTTCCTGGCTCAAGAGATTGTAGCAGCTAAGAAATAAATGAAGAAGTCCTACTTAAGCACATCTGCTTTGTGGCAGAGGCTGAAATGTACTCTTCCTGGTGACCTAGACAGTGCAAATTCCTGAACCCTGTCTGTCTAAGGGAGTTTCTGAGGAGTGCTGACTCTTTAACTGCCCAGTTTGAGAATCCAACAATCTGGCCTTCTAGATAGAGAAGGACGATTCCCTCAGCAGCCTCCACATTTGTACCTGGTCTATGTGAGTCCAGAGCTTGGGAGTGCTTGACAGTCATTTAAACTTTCTCTAAAAATCTCAAAATGTACTGCCTCCTCTGAGCAAAGAACTACTCCCAGCTATAGCAACTTGCTGATAAACAGATCACCGTAACACCCTGTTTTAGTTGTAGCATCCACGTTTGCAGTATCCTTGCTAGGTAATGGAGTATGATGAGTGTGCATGATGAGTGTTATCACACCACAACACATTATAAACAAGAAACTATGAAACAGAACCAGAATAAAGGATGTCAACAAAGAAATATCCGATTGAAAAAGATAGGCTGATCACATGGTGAGACCATGGGATAACCAATGAATGGACAGCCTGTACGCTCCTCTGACACCCTTGTAATGTTAAGAAAAAATGATTAAGCCTTTCAGTCCATTGTCAACTTAGCTGTCAAACTGACCTCCCTAGAGTGCAGGTCTGATGCTCATATTCAATAAGTTCCAGTGGCTTCATATCATCTCCAGGGTCAAATGTAAAATCCTGTTTGGCTTCCAAAACCCTTCATAATCTGGACCCTTCCTACCTTTCAAGTCTTCTTATGCCTTACTCACTCCCAAATCCTCTGCAATTGAGTGACACCGGCCTGCCTCCTGTTTCTCCAACAAGACACTCTGGGTCCAGACTCTGGGAATGTTCACTGGCTGCCCCCCATGCTTCAAATTCTCTCTCTCATCTCCATCTCCTCCCTGGAAATGGCTTTCTTGGCTTGATTCAAATCCCAGCTAAAATCCTTCCTTCTACAAGAAAACCTTTCTAGTCTCTCTCAGTGATAAATGTCTTTCTACTCCCGATTATCTACAATTTATCCTGTATATATCCTTTGCATATGGGTTTGTTTTTTTTTTTGCATGTTCTCTCCCCCATTACACCATGAGCACCTTAAGAGTAGAGACTATTTTTAGCCTTTCTTTGTATCTGCAGGACTTAGCATAAAGTTCCTGGTACAAAAAAGGTGCTTAATAAATGCTTGTTGATGGCCGTGTATATATGTATAATTTTAATAGCAATTATAATATAATTTATATAACCAAATGAATGTTCTTTCATCAAAAGTAGTCACCTTGAGGTTTATTTACTTGTTCCATTATCTTGCCGTTACTCAAAACATTTCTGGACCTCTTTTATTTTATTTTTTTAATTTTTTTTTTGGCTGGGCAATGGGGTTAAGTGACTTGCCCAAGGTCACACAGCTAGTAAGTATTACGTGTCTGAGGCTGGATTTGAACTCAGATCCTTCTGAATCCAGGGCTGGTGTTCTATCCACTGTGCCACCTAGCTGCCCCTGGACTTCTTTTTTAGAAGTACCTTCAAAGCCTGTACCACAATCTTTTGAATATCCTTAGAGGTGATAATCTCCAACCTGTGAAAGTGAATATGATTTCTAGAAACGACCAAAAGGCATTTGGAGTCAAGTCTGGTAAATAAACTAGATCGGAACAGACTAGGTAACATGGATTTTTATTAAAACAAAAAAAGTAAAATCATCATGTGATTATAAAGAAATGAGAGTTTGCTTTTCTCATGTGGCTTATTAACTGGGTCTGGAAACAATTTCAAAAGAGTTTCCAAACTATAATAAGCAATGGTAGTATCCCTGAAGAGCTATTAATAAGGGCAAGGCAAGTAAGGAAACTGCTTTGTCTATACAAAGGGGCACAGAAAAATATGTAAAATAAGAATTTACATTCCCAGACAAATCAAGCCATTATTAGGAGAGGGGCAAAAATTTTATATTATTTTTTTGAGCACAAAATTAGCCAGTTGTTGTGTTGGGAATAAGCATACAACCTCTGAAGTTGACTACTGGGAAAGGTAGCACTTGCTTTTTTTTTTTTTTACTATATTTTAAAAAATTAATTCTGTCTCATTACTTTATGTTATAAGGATAGGGAGAGAATTACTGTCACTTTGTTTTTAAGTATTTAAGTATGGAGAAGAAAAAGGCTTCAAGTCTATAGTAACAATTCTCAAGTACTTTATAATCTAATTGTTTTCTAGTATCATTTCTTTTGTATTGGGGAACTGGACAAGCATAGCCCTGATGAATGTACATGGCTGATTCAATTCCTGCCTGGGTCTGAGAACGTGTGTGGTGACAACTATTTAGTTACAGCTAACTTTACATCTGCTAATCACATGGCAAAGAAATGGACTTTTAATGTATTGATGGCATGCATGATAAGGTCCAGGCAAAGCTTCTTCTATTTCCTACCTGGCTGGTTACAGTGAGTGAAGGAGACAAGTTCTAAGCCTCTGGATGAAGAGAGAGGCCTCAGGCCTCAAAGAATGAATGCAGGACTCCATTCTTTGCCATCCTGCATTGGGTCTTTCCTACTTTGAGGAGGAGTTATTGACTATGTGGTAACCTTGTGAGCATCAAAAGATTGGGAGAACAAGCAGCTAGGAATTCAGGGGGCGAAGTACATGGCAAATTTTTTCAAACAGCTGAGCTCAAGGAGGAGAGAAGTCCTATTGCCCCCAGCATAGCAGTAAACTCAGCCAAGAGAGGCACAGTAAGTTATCCACTGGCTATGACACATTTGGAAGTGAACTTGGTGAGAAGAATGCTTTTTAGCAACTGTTTTAAGGTTGAGACCACTTTCCCCAAAGAATGAAGTGGTATACCCTGAGTGCCTCCCAGGTGTCGGGTGGAAATGTTTATATTTCTTTCTTGCTATATTTTCTCAATAAATATTCCTATGTAATGCCTAATTGATTTTAATTGTTAAAATGGCATTGGGGCACTTAGTACTAGTGGTTAATCTAGCCTGTAAACCCCTATGGCTTTCATTAATTGGCCAACAGTAGGTCTCAGGCCAAGCCCCACTTGGTCATTATTTGTGAGCCCCTGCCCCATGAATGTAAACAGCAATTGTTTATGTTTTAGCCAGAAACTCTTGAGTGTCTGCCACACCCAGGTTGTTTTTTTTTTTTTAAACTGGGTAATAGAGGTCATTCTCTGCCTCATTTCTCACCTAGCTTTAATCACTGAATGGGCATTGCCTCAGTCAAACTGAGACCTGTTAAAGACCTTAGCTTAAAAAGGCCATGGTGTCCCACTGCATCAGGGGCCATCTCCAGTTGCCCTGATCAATATCTTGCCATTGGACCCAGATGGTTCCGGAGGAGAAAGTGAGGCTGGTGACTTTGCACAGCCCTCCCTCACTTAAATCCAATTCACTTGCATGTCATGGCATCACTTCCCTGATGTCACGGTCCTCTTCGAGAATGAAGGACAAACAACAACAATAACAACTAACAGTTAATATTGAGGAGAACAGCTCAAAATGTAGCCTCAAGTCAATAGCAAAAGCAACTCCCCATTGCTCCTTAGAAAAATCCCTAGAGCCCAAAGTGGGAGATATAGTCATGAGCTTTGTCCGAGGACCGTGACTCATCAGGGTAGATGGGAGTTTGGATAAGGACTTCTAGAATTCAAAGGAATCAAACTTTTTTTTCTTTTTAAATCCTGCATAGGGCCTAGCAGAGCACTATATACAAGGAGATATTCCAAAAATATTTAGTGAATGAAGGAATAAAAAAGTAATGTAAGAATATAGAATCAGACTGTCAAAAATCACAGCTGCAGATAAATTTATAAATGAAACTGCTGTCAGCTAGTATTAACTAATAGAAATTAACCATTCTTGCTGTGTTTACACATGCAAGTGTAGAATTTGGGCATGCTTGGAAGTTCTAATTATCTAGATAAATCAAGTGGAAAAAAATAACCCCAAACACTTTCCTTTTGAATCCCCTCCATTTCATTTTAGAAGAGTTCCCAACTTTTTAATGGATGGTTTCTGCTTAAAGTGTCTCAGTCAACTAGGGACTAGGAGACAGGATGGAAAGAAACAGATGTATGTGTATGTGTATGTGTTTTTGTATGTAGTGGGCCAACTTAGATCAAATGAGATATTTGTAAAGGGCTTAGCACAGTATCAGGCACATAGTAGGCATGTGATAAAAGACTTATTTCCTTCCTTTCTCCTTCCTTAAATCTCTGTGGCTTTCTAAAACTTTACCCTTTTAGATCGAGTTTTCTTTTAGCTAAATTTATCTATGAAGGCTGCTAAAAAGCAAAAAGTCAGTTAATTTCTTTTTCTCAAATATCAGTGAATCAATTCAGTATGTGTATCACTGATTACTGTTGAAAGAATATTATCACTAATTGCCAGTCATTGAAATGTCTACGTTCCAGACTAATCCTATTCAAGATTTATTTGATGACTAGTTTGACTAGTTTGACTAGTTGTAAAGCTGAATTTACATAGCTGCTAGTCACAGCATAGTTCTTTTCATGGCTAATGGAGAGCCCCTTTAAGCAACGATGGAAATTGTGTTGTAGAAGCTGAAGGTCCTTAGTGTATACATACAAGCTCAGAGACTAACACATTATAATTCACTTTTGTTTCTGGACAATATCCTTTTCCCTTTAAGGTAATTCTGTCAGATTTTCATCTCTTTTCTTCCATTCTCTTCTTCAGTTATATAAGAATGAGTTGGATAATCCTACTAAATCTTTTACTGTGCACAAAAGAGGATTCTGTTTAACTTTGATAATAGTTAAGTTACATGCACATAGTCATTTATTATTCCATTCCCCAGGGGAACATTAACCTAAAGTATTTAGTGGAGTATCAAGCTCCTTACATAGTCTACTACATTTTGGAACTGGCCTAATAATGGCCAGTCATCAACTTCTGCTGAAAATTCCAGTCTGCAACAATATAAAATCAAATCAAATCTACATGTAAAATTAACCTACAGAAGAAGAAAAAAATAGCACCATGGAACATGTGCTGAAAATCTTTTTCTTAGGACAATGGTCAAAGCACCAAAGGATTTAGAAGGGTCAATCATTGAAAGAGGATGAAGATTGCTAAATATGTACTTGGTCCCAAGATGACTCCCTCGAATTGTGAAATCATTTTTTTTTCTTTTACTTTGCTCTAAATTACAATAATACGACTACTGTGGAAAGATCCACCAGTTCTGAATGGAACAGAAAATAAGTATGCTCAGCTATAAAAGAAAAACTTCAGGTTTAAGTTTTTTGATGCAAACACACTAAAGGTGATAAATATCCAGAATTGTTGGTAACACAGGCTCTCATTTTGGCCTAACTAGCCTACTAACTAACTATCTACCAAAATTACCTACCTAACTAACTACCCAAAGACAGATCCTCAGTCAGGAGAGGATGCACACAAAAAATTGTCCTTGATAATCCAGGGATGCAATCTTCCTTCTGATAGAGGTCATTGACACGATTACTGGTCAAAGGTAGGCAATCAAGGTCTAATTTTTCTCTCCAGTGACCTTTACTTTCCAATTTTTCCTTATATAAAACAAGAAGTAGCAACTGCCTTGGTAACTTCTAGAGTCTCCTAGTAATCACACTGTAGGCGTTCAAGAGCTGCTCCACCTTGTGTCTATTCTCTTTGAAATAATGAAAAGAGCAATGAAACTGGAGTTGGAACACTGGCTTACAAATCCATATCTACTATAGCAGTGTGAGCATCTAGATGGCCTAGTGAATTCAGACTGATTCAGATCTGGTCTCAGACACTTACTAAGCTATATGACCCTGGGCAAGTCACTTACCCTCTGCCTGCCTCAATTTCCTCATCTATAAAAAGACGGATGATAATAGCATTTACTTCCCACTATTGTTGTAAGGATAAAATGTGATAATATTTATAAAGTGCTTTGTAACGTTTAAAAGTGCTATATAATAGCACTAGCTATTACTATTAGCTCTTATAGGAAAGATTATAGAATTGAAAGCTGGAAAGTCACTTAGAGGGGCAGCTAGGTGGCGCAGTGGATAGAGCACCAGCCCCGGATTCAGGAGGACCTGACTTCAAATCCGGCCTCAGACACATAACACTTACTAGCTGTGTGCCCTGGGCAAGTCACAACCCTGTTGCCTAGCCAAAAGAAAAAAAAAGTAACTTAGAGATCATATAGTCCAGGGGTTGTCATGGGCCTTTTTAGCACTTAGGACTTTAGCACTTTAGGACTTACTTACAGATCCCTTCTCAGAATAATATTTTAAATGAATAAAATTAAATAGGATTGCAAAGGGAGCCAATTTAATAAAATAAAGTTATCAAAATATACATATTAAAAAAAGAACTAAGGTCATGGATGCCAGATTAAGGACACCTACATTTTATACATAAGACAAGAAGCCGAGAAAGGTGAAGTACTTCCCTTGAAGTCAAAGCAATAGGAAATAGAACCAGGGTTCAAACTCAGTTATTCTTTTCACTCCAAGTTTCCCGTGTAACCTAAGGTTTGTCATCTCAAATTCAGAGTTTCCTCATCTGTAAAATGAGCGACTTGATGACCCGCTAGGTTCCTTCATCCTTTGAGCCAATGTGATAATTTCTGGAAGTGAAGGAATTGAAAGCAGGGTAGCGAATGTCTCTTAGGTGCCTGAAGTACTGACAAAAACAACCCTTAAGTAAGGAAGATAATAATTATAGGCTATAGCTTTATGTTCCCATAACCACTCTGGAGTTTACAAAGCACTTCATTAACAACAATCCCCTCAGGTAACTAGTGCAAATATATGACGCCATTTTACAAATGAGGAAACTGAGACACAGAGAAGCTAAAGGCAGGGCTGCTACTAGCAATGATCATAAGTAGTAATAATGTGGCATTTATACTCTGGAATCATTGCTCTTTCTAAGCAAGAGCTAAAGTGAAAGAAAGCCTTCATTAAGAACCACTGAGAGACACTTTGTATCGTTTATAGTTTTTGTTTTCAGGCATGACCAAGACCCCATTTTGGGTTTTCCTGGCAGATTCTAGAATGCTTTGCCATTTCCTTCTCCAGCTCATTTTAGAGATGAGGAAACTGAGGCAAACAGGGGTAAGTGACTTGTCCAGAGTCACATGGCTAGTCAATGTCTGAGGCCAGATCTGAACTCAAGAAGATGAGTCTTCCTGACTCCAGGTCTAGTACTCTATCTACTGAGCCCCTTAGAAGTATACTTCTGTACTTCAATTTTTTTTTCCTGTGCCATATTTTCTATTTGATTTCTCTATAATCAAAAGTAAATTAGCTATTTTCTACTTTCATATGGTCATAATATTGAAAGCTAGAAAGAACCTTAGAGATTATCTAGTCTAATCTGTAAAATAAGAAGGTTGGACTAGATGATGTCTGGGGTCCCTTTCTAATTCTTTGGGTCTACGATCTCATGAACTATTGCATTTTACAGCTGAGACAACTGAGGCCCAGAAAAGTTAACTGACCTGGTAGCAGAGCTCATATTTGAACACAGATCTTCAGATACCAAATCCTGTCCTTTTCCCATTAGACAACTTTGCTTGTTATAAATAACAGTTACACACATACACACAAATACACAAATACATAGATATACATGCATTTTATCTATTTATACATACATACATACACATATACTAGTGAGTATGAATTGATATATTTACAAGGTTCATGGTTTTGCATGCCCGAAGTATTACTCAGAGCTGTCCATACCTGACTTGCTCTGCCTTCCAAACTACCTAAAAACAGAGGCACCATTAAATAACTGGTTGCAGGGACCAGATGTAAAGTTCTGGAAGAAGAATCAAAGAGATTTCATAGGGCATGCCCTAAAACCTTATACTGTGATGAAAATATCATACTTTTTTTTGTGTGTGCTGGATTTATGATATCATTGGTATAAGGAATTCCCCCTACCAACTGTGGAAGAAATGAATACCAGTATTCTACTAAATGCAAGACCAAGGCATATTTCTTTTATAAAAAATATAGTCATGGTCTTATGGGAGAGACTCATCACAGAATTTCTAAGAGGAGATTCTTTCAATGTAAGATTCTTCCAAATGTTCCAGCTATGTGAAACTTTTTATATTCTTGGAGGAAAAGAATCAAAGGGTACGAGGCACAACATGGGAAGGACATAGCAGAGAATAATAAATCAAGAGAACTGTTCACAAAATTAATGGATATATTCATAAGAATTACTGAAGCCTAGCAAACTCTGGGGGAACCTTTACACCATTTCAAGAAAGGTAAAATATTAATGTAAGATGAATTATCAAAAATTACACAAGCAAGTAGTACAAACTTTTCAAAGCCCCTGCCTGCCTAAAGGCAAGAACTTTCCCAGAGTCCTCCAAGGATTCAGTGCCTAAGCTACCCAGAGTCTTTTGCACTAACGTCATGCTTCTAGAAGCACACACACACACACACACACACACACACAAGAATCTGATGGGCCTAGATTGCTGATCCACACAACACAGATCAGATAACTTACACAATATACAATCTTAGAAAGTTGGGGGTACTGAGTGGTTAATTAATTTGTCCAGGGTTCCAGAGCAAGCATGTGTCAGAAACAAACCATGATATATTACAGTGGAAGGTACACCGGGCCTACCTAGGGTTAGAACCTGACACAGATACATACTACCTGAATGACTTTGGATAAGTCATTTAATTCCTTGGGCCACATTACTTATCTTTAAAATCAGGGAGCTGGAGTCCTGGAGTTGGGACCTCTGAAGTCCCATAGAACCAGAGACTTAGATTGAGGCTAGCTCTGTCCACTATACAATACTGCCCCCAGGCAAACATTAGCTTTAAGATTTCATTATTATGATGTTTAGACTATATACTTCATGGGGTTATTAGAAAAAGCTTTGTAAATCTTAAAGTGTTATGTAAGTGGGAGCTATTATCAATGACTCAAAAATAGATTTTTAAATGTATCTGAAAGGGGAGAAGCTCTCTTCCATCTTTAGTGATTACAATCTGATTTACTCATTGTTTAAATAAATTACAGTCTTTGCAAAGCCAAAGGAAACTGGAAGATTTGCCAAAATATTTTTCCTTGCTCTTGACTTCCTTAGAATGCCTAACAATCTGTAATCTCTTGTCAGTTAGTGCAAACAGTTCATTTTGAGTAAAACATTTAAAATTTAGGGAAAAAAAAACTCCTCCAAATCTGCTAGAAATAGCATCCAGATATAACAATACAAACGGCACAGACACACATCCTGTGGAGGAACAGAAAAATTCTTGCTTCCTGAAGCCATCTCACATAGCAACAGGCCACTGAACAAAGCAGATCTGCTATGAAGACTTAAAACAGAAAATAGAGTGGTTACTGGGACTGTTTTCTATCTTAAATGTAACTTAACAAATAACAAGCAAAATGCTCTTAAATGTATGCAAAAGTTATTCAGAGATGATCAAAAAGGGGGGAAAAAACTTACCTGAAAATAATAACCTATGTCCTTTTAAGGTTGACAAAATGACATTTTCCACAATAACCCTGTGATACAGGGAGTGCAAGTATTATGATTCCTATTTTACAGTTAAGGAAACTGAGGTTGAGAAACATGAAGTGACTTGCTCACGGTGCTGGACCCTACATACAAAGCCCGGTCTCTTTACTCTTTACTTTTGCTACATTGCATTGCTATTTAGGAATCCCTATTTAAGAATGAATTTAGGAATAAATCAACATTTCTGCTGAAAGCTTGAATTTGTAAAAAGTTTAGCTTAGGTAATATGCTATCTTATAAGAAGTATTAATTATGGATCTAGTTAGGCCCATCAAACTTTACAAATGGATGGTAATGTGCTTTTTAAAAAAAATAAAGACATTCATTCTTTAATAGCATGTCCTTTTTGTTTATGTTGTAAGAAAATAAGCCTTATATTTTATCCCTTTTGTCTATGGTCTAAAAATCCAAAATATTAACAAGTTGTTCTGTCTCTTGAGCAATGATGCTAACCTGCTACACATAAGATCCCTTATTTAGAGATTACAGCCTTGTTGCCTCCTCTCTTCCTCTCTATCTCCCCTCCCATTTTTTCTAAGATCTACTCCCTGCTATCCCCAACAAGCAAATGACACAAAACTCACTATATTCAATTATCTGAACAATCAAATCCTCCTATCAACAGCCTTTTAAAAGAATCTTTCATCTTGATTTCACCTTGGAATTTCTTCTTTTAAAAAAATGTGATCAACAACAAAATCATGGCTTAGGGATTTAGACCTGTTTATTTTGTCTTAAATTCATTAATGCCAAAAATTACTGCCTAATTATAAAACTGCTTTTTAAAGACTGCTCATAAAATTAAACATTCATCCAAAAATCCCATAGATTTCCATGTTTCCGTATGAAGCTATGCTGTTCAAGAGAAAACTCAACTGGCCTTTATTTTGCACAAGACTTACAGGAAATTTTTAAATAGAATAAAAATGTAATGAAAATAATATTTAGAGATAGAGAAAAATAAATAACCTCTTAATAACTAGTGAGAAAATTTCCAGCAAATATTAGATTTTTAAAAATCACTCAAGCAAAAAAACTAAGCTTCAGGGCCTGTTGATTTAGAAACATCTATCAGCAATAACACCATTAAATATGTACAAGATTTTTGTTAAATTACTTTATTCTTATGTTTGCATTTAAGCCACATCACTGAATCTCTAAAGAGACTCAAAGTACCAAAGAATATATTACTTGGCGAACTCAGAGAATTGAAAAAAATCAACCATATTTCTAAGAGAATATTATATGTTCAAAACATAACATTAAGAATGCATTTAAAATTCATTACAGAAGAGTGGACAATTATTTAAATACTAAAAAACGGCAACCAATCACAGGGTTTCAAAGTATTTTTCTTTTTACTGTTTTCTTGTAGTTCATTGAATTGTTTCCCCCCACACACTTAAATAACAGGTATGTGGCATTGCCAAACAGCACTATAGAAAAGAGAAAAGCACACCATCTCTGCTTTGGATTTAGAAGGGAGAATTACATCAAAATGATTGTGCCAGAAGACCCAGTAGAATGAGATTCCTTGAAGGCTGGGACTTGTGTCATTTTTGTTTCTGTATCCTCAGGGCCTAGGACAGTGACAGCACATAGAAGGTGCTTAGGAATGTTTGTAAGATTGAGTAACAAAATCAGGTTGAGCCTAGAAAGGAGGCAGAATAGTTAAAAAAAAAAAAGCCTAAATTAATTCTAACAAACAAGAAATAGCTGAAATAATGTTGGACATGAAGTCAGGAGACTTGAGTTCAAATCCTGCTTCAGGTACCAGCTAGGAGACCATAGGCAAGTCATTTAATCTCTCTGATTCTAAATTTCCTCAGCTGCAAAAAGAGGATAATAATATCTGCAGCTACCTACACCTCATAATGTTGTTAAGTAAGGATCTTTGAAAATTTTAAAATTCTGTAAGAGTACTGTCAGGGCTTTTAAACCTCAGAATAATCTGAGGACAGCAAGGAATGCTAAAAACAATAACAACAATAATAATACCGAGAGCATTTTAAAGTTTCCAAAGGGCTTTACAAATATTATCTTATCCTCACAACAACCCTGGAAAGTAAGTGCTATTATTATCTCCATTTAAAGATGAGAAAATGGGGTAGATGGGGTTAATTAAATACACAAAGTTAAATACAACAGAACGGGCTGTTAAAAGTATGTTGAGGAAACAAATAGGATAAAGATACTGCTCAGGAGAGAGGAGGAATTTATAACTGATGACAAAGAGAAAAAAGAACCACTTGACCCTTATTTTGCTATTGTTCTTTCCACCAAGGAGAATACTCTTTGGACTGGAAAGGACAAAACAAATAAAGTTAATAGAGAATTGAAACCGAAGATAAATAGAGAGATATTTAAGAGATTATCTAGTTGTCCTTGATGGGTTCACCAGGTTCAGATGAATTACAGTCCAACGTACTAAAAGCCACTGTTGGTGACTTCGGAAAGACTGTAGAGAATGAATGGCATAAGTGCCACAGGACTTTAGAAGCACAAATGTTTTAATTTTCAAAAAAAGGAAAGAGAATGGCATCTACCAGCTATAGGCTGTAAGCTTAACTCCAAATCCTGGCAAAATTCTAGTGTCCATTATTAAAGGGATAGCTAGTGAACATATAGAAAATGAAGCAGTAATCACAAAGAGCCAGTACACCTTTTTTTTTTTTTTGGTCAGTCACTAAGCATTTACTGAGCAATTACTATGTGCCAAGTACTGAACTAATCATTGGGAGCACTATAAAAAGTAAAAAAAAAACAAGAAACCAGTCCCCAAGAAGTGTATATTCTAAAGGAGGAAACAATATAAGATTATTTGAAAGTAATTTGAAATGGGAAAGCATTAGAAACTGGGGGGGTAGATCATAATAGGTCTCCTATGGAAGGTGAGATTTGAGCTGAGTCCTGAGGGAACCCAGAGAAATTAAGAGTTGGAAATGAGGGTGCAGAGAATTCCAGGTAGGGGACTTAGCCATTGTAAAAGCACAGATAGGAGATGGAGAGCCATCCTCAAGTAGGACAGTGTAGGTGTAGAGTTCATGGAAGAGAGTAAGGCATAAGAAAATCAAAAAGGTAGGAAGGGGTCAGATTGTGAATGGCTTTAAAAGCCAAACAGAGAATTTTATATTTGATCCTGGAGATAACAGGGAGCCACTGGTGTTTACTGAGAAGGCATTGTGACATGTTTAGACCTATGCTTCAAAAAAGCCACCTTGGCAGCTGAGGGGAAGATGGATTCAAATGGAGAGATGAAGTAAGGAGAAGTCAGAAGACTCTTGTAGTGGTCCAGGCAAGAAGTATACAGGTCATATGGACCATATTTATTTATTTTTTTGTGTTAGGATAATTCAATGAGAACTAGATGAAGGAATACTGTATTTACAGCATATTACAGTTTATCTTGATTTTAGAAAAGCCTTTCATGCTATTCTTGTGGAAAATATAGAGAGATATGGATTCAATGATAGTAAAATTACATGAATCTAGAGTTAATGGAAACACTGTACCTAAAAGTTAGTAGTTCATTTAATGATTCAATGTCAGCTTAGAAGGAGGTCTCCAGAAGGGTGCCTCAGGGATCTGTGCTTGGCTTAGAGTAACGGTTGTTTAAAGATTTTTAAAAGTCACTTACTTGAATAAAGGCAAGATAGAATGCTTATCAGATTTATCAATGAAATGAAGCTGGAGCTAACAAACTGGATGAGAGTCCAAAAGGATCTCAACAAGTTAAAACACTGGACAAAATCCAAGAAGATAGCATTTAACTGAAATAAATATAAAGCCTACACTTGGACTGGAAAAAAAATCTGCTTTAGAAATATAAAACAAGGAAATCTTGGCTAGACAGCAGTTTGTCCAAACATAATCTGAGGGTTTTAGTGTATCAGCTCAATGTGAGTCAAAAGTGAAATGGCAGCCAAAAAAGGTGAGAAGCATGATACTAGAACTAGATACTAGAACTAGAGAAGATCTTCAGGACGTGGCACAGTTCCTGGCACACAGAAGTTACTTAATAAATGCTTTTTGATTAACTGAATCACATCTCAAGGTACTGAAAAACTTAGAGATATGAAAATATATCTACTGTTATTAATCACTTTGAAGAGTCATGTAAAGCACTTGATGTAACAGAACCTTGAAGGCAGAGAATTGACCTGATTTTTTTAAAAGGTAAGGAAAGAGTATTTGCCACAAACTACTCCCCAGAAAAAATTCGAGCAAATTACCAAACAAAAGGAAATTATGGTCACTAAGAGACACCATGGGTTCACTGCTGGTTATGTAAAACTAACCACATTTCCTTTTTTTGGACAGGATTACCAAGATGGCAGATCAAGGAAATGTCAAAGTATACATCCATTGCAACAAGACGTTTTGAAAAAGTCTTTCATGATAGCTTTGAGAACAAGACAGAAAAAGATATGAGCTGGAAGATGGGACTGTAGCAGGGTCACAGCCAGTTGAACAAATACCAAATCAGCAAGGCAGACAAAATGACAAAAAGAAAACAATCCCTGCCCTCAAGGTGCTTATATTCTACTGAAGGGAAAAACATGTACACATGAACAACTAAATATAATTCAAGGTAAAGGAAAAAGAGACAAATACAGAGAGAGAGAGAGAGAGAGAGAGAGAGAGAGTGAGTGGACACTGCCAACTTGGAGAATCTCTTCACAGAAGAGATCATGTCTGAGCTGAATTTTGACAGAAGACAAAGATTCTTCCACCGATAAGAAGAGATGAAGAGGAAGAACATTCCAGGCATAGAGGCAAGCCTGAGTTCATACACTGAGGTAGAAGATGGAGAATTCAACAAATTTGTTAGGCATATGAATAGCTATATTGACCTGTTTTGAGCTAAAGTTCATATAGTTCCATTGGGTAATTCTTAACAGGGATTCTTAACTGGTTACTGTTTATTTTTTTCTTGGTTTGTTTTTTGTTAATATTTTAATAACTGAATTTCAGCATAATTGTTTTTCTTTGTAAACCTGTGTATTTTATCTTATGCATTTAAAAATATTATTCTGAGGACAGTGCATAGGCTTCCCCAGATTTCAAAGGAGTTCATAACACAAAAAAAGTTAAGAACTCTTGGTCTTGACTACTGAATTTGTGAAGGATAGCACTGAGAAATAAAGCAGGCAAGGTAGACAGGAACCTGACTGTGAAAGACATTCAATGCCTGGCTAAAGAGTTTATCCTTTTGTCCTAGAGGCAGCAGGTGGACAGTGAAAGGTTTTGAGCAGGGAAGGTGCAAGATCAGACCTTGGGCAAGTACAATATGGGTGAAAGGTAATGAGAGAATGGAGGAGTAATCAAATTGACTGGGTGGAGAGTAGGAGTAGAATACTAGAGAGTGAATGTGAGAAAAATAAGGCTTCTGAGTGAATGTGTTCAGTCCTGTTGAATTCTTTGTGACCCTATTTGGGGTTTTCTTGGTAAAGATACTAGAGTGGTTTGCTATTTCCTTTTCCAGGTCATTTTACAGATGAGGAAACTGAGGCAAACAGGATTTGCCCAGGGTCACAGCTAGTAAGTGTCAGAGGCCACATCTGAACTCAGATCTTGATTCCAGGAACAGCACTCTATCTACTGTGCCACCTAGCTGCCCCTCTCAGTGAATATCTTTGGATATGTTTCTATATTGGCCAGCCTGTGAAGCTGGTCTGGGAGCGTGTGGAACCCACTGCAAATCTCCAAGAAGTTACATCAGAATTTCATGGGGTTGTGATAACGAAGTCTTAGCAAATGTAATTATCTAATGGGAAGAATTCCAAGTCTCTGTCGGTCTCCACCCAGAGTACTCACAGAAAAAGCAACAGACTTGGGAGTCTGCTTGGAAACAAAATAAACTCCATCTTGGAAAGTGTTTGTGAGTGTGAGTGAGTTTGTAATACCTGTCAGGAATGTTGTACAAAGTATTCCTGAATTTGGTATGAGTTTACACTAGATGTATCACTCTACTACCCAACGTTTTTTCCAATTTTAAGATATCAGCCCAATATAAGTATTTGTTGTTGTTCAGTTGTTTTCATTGTGATTGACTCTTCATGACCCCATTTGGGGTTTTCTTAACAAAGATACTGGAGTGGTTTGCCATTTCCTTCTCCAGCTCATTTTACAGATGAGGAAACTGAGGCAAACAGGATTCAGTGACTTGCCCAAGGTTACACAGCTAATAAGTGTCTGAGGCCAGATTTGAACTCAGGAAGAGCAGTCTTTCTAACTCCAGGTCAAGCACTCTACTGCACCACCTACCTGCTCCTACCTGGTAGGTATATCTTTTAACTCTTAGTGAAAAGATAGCTTAGCACTGGTCACTATGTCTCTTTCTGTACTTTCCAGAATATTTCTCCCTGCATTGAGGTAAAAAGCCATCCAAACACTGTTGCGGCTGGCTAGTTGAGGAGGAAGTGAGAGGACATTTATGAACTGTTATCAGAGCTATACAGATGTCACGTGTTGAGCTACTTGCTTGAGTGAAAATATCAGGGCAATTTTGCTTCTTGTTTTCCTTCTGTAGGCTCATATACATTGAGCAAATATCTGTTCTCCCCAGGATTAGTGTACAAAGGCCACTCATTCACTGGCTGCAAGCTAACAAGCTACAAGGCTAACATTTCTCATTTAAAACAGATGTGGAAGCTAGTACAGACCTGTCTATGGAAGTACAACTGAAAAAAAACCCTATATTTCAAACTTTAAAGATCTAGCTGTTTTCACTTTATCTAAAATTATGTTAGTTATTTAAAAGCCACATTGCCACCAGAATGCCCTAGCTGTGCAACAGCCTGCTGGTTGGTCTTCCTGCATCGTCTGACCTTGCGTCCATCTTCCACTCAGCTGTCAAATTGATATTTCTAAAATGAAGGTCTGACCATGTCACTCCCCTATATTCAAAACACTCCAGTGATTCCCTTTTACCTCCAGGATCAAATGTATAATTCTCTATTTGGCTTTGAAAGCCTTTCATAATTGATTCCTTCCTAGTTTTCCAGTCTTCCTACACAATAATCCTTCTCCATCCCCCATATACTTTTTCATCTGGTGACACTAGCCTCCTTGCTTTTCCTCACAGATGACATGCCATCTCCTGAAGCCATGAATTTTCACTGGCTGTTCTTCATGCCTAGAATTCCCTTCTTCCTCATCTCCACCTCCTGGATTCCCTGGCTTCTTTCAAATGTCAGCTAAAAAGAAGCTTTTCTCAGGTCTCCTTAATCTTCGTGCCATTTCTTTGAGACAATGCCCAATTTATCTTATATATATCTTGTTTGTACATAGTTGTTTGCATGTTATCACCCTCATTAGACTGAACACCTTGAGAGCAGGGATTGGTTTTAGACTTTTTTTGCATCCCCAGTTCTTAGTGTAGGTCTTGGCACATGGAAGGTGTTTAATAAATGCTTATTGACTGACAGTTTAACTGTTTACTATCACACATCCCTATCATTTGGCTAGTAAAGCTTAAGTGTTCACAATTCAGGGACTTTACAAAACAAAGCATACTAACATTTTTTTTCTAAATTAGAATTTGAAAATAAATTATTTTAAATTAATATTTACATATTTGGTACTTTTCTAACTTAGCCCTTTATTCATATTGTTCTGAGAGAATGTAATCTCCTGGAAGGCAAGGCCTTCCATTTTTGTCTTTGTATCCCTAAGCAATTAGCATAGGCTTTCCATTCTTTAAGTCCCAGATTAGATACCATCTTTTCCTGATGAATGAAAAAGCATTTATTAAGTGCTTATTATGTGCCAGGTACTATGCCAATCAATTTTACAAATATCTCATTTGTTTTTCACAACTCTGGGAGGTAGATGCTATTATTATTCTCATTTTACTGCTGAGGAAACTGAGGCAAATAGCTGCTAAGTGACTTCCTCAGGGTCACATATCTAGTAAGTATCTGAGATCGAATTCAAATTCAGGTTTTTCTGACTCCAGGCTCAGCACTCTATCCATTGTGCCACCTAGCTGCCTCTCTTTAAATGGTAGGCCATTTAAACTGAGGAGTGGTATGCAGGAACGGATATTTTGGTCTGAGAAGTCACTAGAATAGCCTGTGGGACAACAGGGCATCCCATCAACATGTCCTTTGAAGAAGACATGGTTCTGTTGATTTTATTACAGTTATCAGAGCAAGTTGTTGTTGTTGAATTATGCCTAACTCTTTGTGACCCCCTTTGGGGTTTTCTCAGTAGAGATACTGGAGTGGTTTGTCATTTCCTTCTCCAGCTTATTTCATAGATAGGAACCTTAGGCAAACAGGGTTAAGCAACTTGCCCAGGGTTACACAGCAAGCAACCATCTGAGGCCAGATTTGAACTCAGGAAGATGAGTCTTCCTGACCCCAGGTCTGGCACTCTAACCACTGTACCAGAGCAAGAAGAGCAAGGAAATATCCAACCAGAGCAAGAAGAGAAAGGAAATATCCATGAGGCAACAGGATGGAAAATGGCAGTGAAGAAACATGGTTTAAGGAGTTCAGAGCTAGGTAGCTTAACTTATCCAAGAAATAGTCTTCAGAGTCTGGTCTGCAGGGTGGGGAAGTAGCCAAGTCAACTAGTACTTATTAAGCCTTACCACGTTCCATGAGCTGTTCTGTGCTAAACAATGAGGACACAAAAGCAAAAAACAGTCCCTGCTCCCAGGAAGCTCAGTTTGATGGGGGAGGCAGCATCGTGCAAACAATTATGTACAAACAAGATAAAGAGAGGATAAACTGGGTGGGAGGGAGAGGGGGTTGGCTCAGAGGCAAGGCACTAAGATTGAGGAGGTCTAAGAAAGTGTTTTTCCACTTTAGCTGAGGCTTGAAGGAAGCCAGGGAAG
This sequence comes from Vombatus ursinus, assembly GCF_900497805.2. Taxonomy (NCBI): domain Eukaryota; kingdom Metazoa; phylum Chordata; class Mammalia; order Diprotodontia; family Vombatidae; genus Vombatus; species Vombatus ursinus. The sequence continues at coordinate 17,372,997 of NW_020946557.1, read as the reverse complement.
GTCCCGGCAAGAGGAGGGGCATTGAAAATGCTCTAGTTAGGAGGCTTAGTGTCCTGAGTGAGAAACAACAAGGAGGTAGTATCATAGACAGAAGAGTATGTATAAGACCAGAAAAGTAGGAAGATGCAAGGTTATAAAGGGCTTTCAAAGCAAAACCGAGAATTTATATTTGATCCTAGAAATAGTAAGGAGCCACTAGAGTTTACTGAATGGGAGTGGGGGGATGATAGGGTCAAACCTTAGTTTCTGGAAGGTCAATTTGACAGCTGAGTTGAAGACAGATTGGAAAGGGGAGAAACTTGAGGCAGGGAGACCACCCACTGGGTTTTGGCAATTGTCCAAGTATGAGGTGTTAAGGGTTTGCACTAGCGAGGTGACAGTGTCCAAGGTCAGAGAGGGCTGCAGCAGGGTAGAAAAATAGCCAAGTTAAAGCCAGTAGTCAGAAATGATCTTTGTTTCCTCTGACCCTACATGACAATTTGCATTCTTATTCTCTTCTAGTTTATGGTCATTATTATTTCTACCCATTCTCTTCATGCAGGTAAAAATGGATGTTTAAGGACTAAGTTATTTCCTAGTGCCAAGTATGTACTTTGCACATAGTAGGCACTTAAATGGTTATTGAAAAAATGAAAAATGAATGAACTATTATTGATAATGAGGTTTTAGAAAGTGGCATGCCAGTGAGCTGCCTTACTACTCAATACGCAAAATAATAATTCAAGGGGAAAAGCTTTCTTCCTTTGGAAATTTTTATCCTAAATGAGAAATGCTTTGGCAATGAAAAAGCCAGCCCAATTCTTTTCAAGTCTATGAATAAACAGGAAAAGGAAGGTGAAAACTGACTTAGATTAATGTTTCCTAAACTAATTCAGTCACAGAACACAGTGAGGTCTGAAAAACGTAGGTGGAATTGATAAATTAAAAGCTCCAGGGTCTAGGCATTGGGCCAACAAAGGATGGAGGTACCATTAAAGGGGGCCACAGTTACAGTACACATAAGTGACAAAGTGCTGGAGAAAATGAACTAAACCATAAGGTAAAGGACCAATAGGTTCTCTTTTTTAGCTCCGTTCTGGAATATATACTTTATCCCTCCAACGTCATATCCTAATCCCCCCCAACATATCCATGATCAACTTGTTGATTTACTTCTAAATGACTTAATTGAAACCTATGTCAATTTTCTTTGCTAAATAAAATAACGAAGTCATCATTTGGTTGAGTCCAAATTGTTTCAAAATAAAATGACACTTCAAAGTTTTTGGTCAAAGCTTTCTTAGAGGCAGATGATGGTATAGTGTATCAAACTCTGGGCCTAGATTAGGAATACTTGAGTTCAAATGTAGCCTCAGCCAATTACTAGCTGTGTGACCCTGGGCACTTAACTTCTGTTCCCCTCAGTTTTCTCAACTGTAAAATGGGGATGATAATAGCATCTACCTTCTAGGGTTGTTGTGAGGGTCAAATTATATATGTATATAAATTATAATATTTATAGAAGTGATTAGTCAACACTACAGAAATACTTTTCCCCTTTCTTCTCTTCTAAAGCAAAATCTATCTGTGAATTCTTTCGAGATGACCTAATAACACTCATCTGCCCCTCTCAACACACCTATTTTCAAGTTGTGGAGATTATATAATAATTTTTTTTCAATATAATGTTATAATTAAGTTTAATGCTTAATGATTTAGCATGTATATTCTTTCCTGCAGAAGCATGTAACAGAGAAAGACATGTATGTGCCCACTTGGCCTAAGAGGGTTAATTAATGGAGAATATTTATCAACTTATGTGGCACAGTGGACAGAGTGCCAGGCCTAGAGTCAGGAAGACTCCTCTTCCTGAGTTCAAATATGGTTTCAGACACTTACTAGCTATGTGACCACATGCAACTCACTAAACCCTGTTTGGCTCAGTTTCCTCATCTATAAAATTAGCTGGAGAAGGAAATGGTAAACCACTTCAATATCTTTGCCAATAAAACCTCAAATGGGGTCATGAAGAGTCAGACACAACTGAACAACAACTTCCTGTGTGAAACAAGGAATTTCTAATTTCCTAGGCAGTGTGATCACAGAATTTAGTCTTCTAGTTGGAGAAGAAAGTTTTACTTGGCATTATTAGCTCTGGGGAGGTTATCTTATAGGTAACCCTAGTTTGAGAGCTCCCAAATTTCAGAATATGGGGATTAGATCTTCTAGAGAGAGTGGGATTTCCAGATGTAGTATGCCCCTTGGAGAAAGAATAGGATAGTCCACATAGTTCTTTGTCAGTGTCTTACTTGGAAAGCAAAGTCAGTGAGTTACTCAGATGGAACAAGTCTTCTGGGAAGGGGATTGCCTGTTCATCAGCTACTCAAATGTGTTTGACTTCCAGAGTTTGGAGGAAGAGTCCAAATCACTAGGTGATACTATGAATATGTATAAGTACCATGTGGGAGGGCTAAGGATTGACATATAATGTCAGACCATAGCAACTCTCAGTTCAGTTCCCCTCTGAGGGGAGCTAATGGGCAATCTAATGCTTTATTTACTTCTCTTATGTATGAGCTCCTAAGAGTTCTCTGCCCCTTTTGCATTTTCTATGAAGTGAAATAAAGGTTGTTCCACACTTAATTCATATTTGCTACTTTGAGTGCTCATACTAGAGAAGAGGACCCCTTCCTCCCACATTTGGGGAAACCTAGTATAATGATCATTCTGGAAAGGCTTAGATTGTCTGACGTTAGTGGGGATTTAAGTTGCTAAAGAACCTAGGATTTTATATTTCTTCCCAGGTCTGGAAGAGAGAAGTTATTGCAAGATAGAAATTGGAGGGTCAAGTTTTTTTCTGCTGCACTAGAGTTTTAAATCTTTCTGGAGAGGAATGTGGAGAAGTCAGTTGAGGAGAGAGAGACAGAAAGAGAGAGAGAGAGAGAGAGGAGAGAGGAGGGAGAGAGAGAGAGGAAGACAGAGAGAGAGAGAGGGAGAGAGACAGAGAGAGACAGAGAGAGAGGGGGAGAGAGAGAGAGAGAAAGAGAGAGAGAGAGCTGGAATGTGAGAGACACACTGAGAGGGATGAGTGGGGAGCTTAAGAGCTGACCTGGAAAGAATAGGCAAGAGAAGCAACAGGCAAAAGAAGAAAGAAAAAGAAAGACTCAGATGCAGCAGAGAAGGCAGAGATCAAGGAGGACATCTTGGAACAGTAGAATCAGTTGATATCAACAGTTATACCTCTTCCAGGACTGAAGGAAATTCTAAGAAAGGTATGTCTTTCTCTACCCTACCCTCCTCTAACTGTACAATATTCTACTTGGTTCTTTACCCAAACATTTCTGGCAAACTAAATTTTGCCTGAACTATAAAGAGAATAAGGGTTAATTACAGATACACATAAACTTAAATTAAAACAGAGAGCCAAACTAATTGGCATCTTTCTAACTGGGGGCTCTTAGAGATTGTAATTGTGTCCTTAACTTTTTAGTTAATATAAGTTCCATAAAGCTGTAGGGAAGAGTACCACATTGACCTAAAGGACTGAAAATGGGCTGTTTTAATAGGTTGTGGATGATTAAATTTCCAGAGACAAAGCAGGTAGGGAAGAGGACAGTTATAATTAATTTCACTCTTGGTAGCAATATCCAGATCTACTGGCATTACACTAGACATAAGTCATACCATAAGTTCATTAGGAGTAACCATAGGTGGAGGCAATGAGCCCAAGACAGAAAATGAATCCTTTTTTCTTTTTGGGGTGGGGAGACGGACCCAGGGGGTTATGGTGGGAAAAACTGTCCTCAGGAATGAACTTGGTCTTAGTCTTGGGGAACCCTGGGCCATGGGTTATACTTTAACATAGTATTTAACATAATACATTAAATTAATGTACAGGAAATCAGGATCATTACTATCATATCAATACTTCTTACACTTCAATACTTCTGTGTAATTGAAGTAAGAGTTCTCTCCATTAATACATTTATACCTTCTCATCCTGTATTATCCTTGTTCATGTTCTCCCATAGATCTTCCACAGACTACCCAACATTCTGGAGGAGTAAAATTACTTTTTTTTGGGGGGAAAGGGTGTGTAGGTAGAGGAGTTAGAGGGAGAGTACAAATACAGCTCAAGGAATGTCTATCTGTTGCTCTTAGCAAATACTTATTTGTTCTTCAATTATAGATTTCGTGAATAATAAACAGGCCACTGCATTTAGGGCCATCTCCGGCCATCTTGATATATATCTCCTCCCTGGACCCAGATGTCACCAGAGGAGAAAGTGAGGCTGGTGACTTTGCACAGCTCTCTCTCACTTAAATCCAATTCACTCACATGTCATGGCATCACTTCCCTGATGTCATGGTCTTCTTCTAGAACAAAGGACAAACAACAACAATCTCTAGGGTAATACTCTTTATAAAAAAATCCATTTGAGAAGACAGATATATCCACCCAGGGAAAATATTTTATTTGGACCTTAGTGGTGGTAATTTGATTGGTTCGATTGGTTCGCCTTCTTTAGAAGATCTATCCACCACGTCCTTTCTCCTCCCCACCACCACCTCTGAGATTACTTTCTATCTACTATATCTATCTATCTATCTATCTATATCTTATATAGAGAGTTATTCAAATGTTGTGTCCTCCATCAAAATGTGAGTTCCTTAAGGTCAAGGGCTGTGTTTTTGCCTTTCTTTGTATCCTCAGACCTTAGCAGAAGGGGATATAAAGAAAGGCAAAAATAGTCTCTGCTGTCAAGGAGCTCATGATTTAAAACGGGGTGGGTGGGTAGAGACAAAATGCAAACCACTATATACAAACAAAGTAACTTTAGGCCTGAGTACCCTAGTCTCAAACCCCATCTCTCATATCAAATTAGAAAAGGTTCAGTCATTTATATTTTTGATGGACTGACTGAAACTCACTGTGGATTGTGTTTAAAACCTAGTATCTATCTACTTATAAAAGAAAAGTCAGCTCTCAAACGAATGTTAGTCTTTGATAAGCAGATGGAAGACATTTGGGGGTGGGAGGAAAGGAGAAAAACACTGAAAGAGAGCACTAGAGATGCTAAACTCTAACTTGGAATTCTAATTTTGCCTTGAGTTGTGTTCTTTACATTTATCTTTTAAAGGACAAATAAAAAAATAGGTGGAAGTATTTCTGTCCCATTCAAGAAAAAGTCTTCCTCATTCCACAGGGCCTCACATGCTCATACAGCATCATAATTACCTTGGTCTGATTATATTTCTATTATATTTCTATCTAGGGTAACAATGTTTTTGGGAAACACAATGTTTCATTGAGGCGGGGGTGGTTCCAGGTAATCACACAACACTAACTTACAATGTCAGCCCAACATAAACCTGATTTAATCATTTTAGGACAGCTAAAGAACCAAACCAAAAAGGACAGTACCTCAGTCTCTCTTGTTCTTTCTTTTCCTCACTCTAAGACTACTTTTAACACATGACATTGTTTTGGAATTTGACATCTTCATAGCATGGTTTCCTTATTTTAATATCCTGAATATACCCCTAAGCCTTTAGGAGAATTTCTATCTCAGGTAACAAAGTTTCTTGACAATATAATGTGTTGTGGGTTTTTAAAAATTATCCTTTTGCTTATTACTATTGCTGCATTCAATATTGACTATACTTAACATTAGTATATTCAATGTTTATTCTGTAGCCTAAGCCTTATTCACAGACTATAGTACATACACAGGCTTCTGTTCCTGGCATTTAGAAATTTGGACTCTAACGCTTAGAAGTCAAATAAACATCTGATACTTTAAAAACAAATGTACTGTATCGTGAAAATTGGAAAAAGTAGATTAAGTAAATATCAACCAGTTACTCATTTTCATTTTTTAATAATTCTAAACTATTACCAAATTCAAAAAATACTTTCCCTGATTTTCTTTCCTCTCTTTTATTATCAGCACCCAAAATACTGCAAATGTCTAATAAATGTTTAATTACCTTGGTTATTACAGTATGGTGTGAGAGGTGGAGAGTCATGAGATCTTGGTTTTTAGTCCTGACTCTACCCTTAAATAGTTGTATTGGTAAAAATTGATCTGCTTTTCCTCAGAATCTTGCATAGCACCCTGCAATAATCAACAAGAATTTATTAAGTGCCTACTATATGCCAGGCACTGTGCTAAGTGCTGGGGATACAAAACAGGGCAAAAGACAATCCCTGTCACAGTCTAAAAGGGAAAACAATGCGAAAACAACTATGTATAAACAATATACGCACAATAGTTCTCTGTATCTACTTCCATACTTGGACAGATCATTGATCTTATCATGTGGGTATTTCCAGCAGCAAAGCAGACCCCAGCCTGCCCATGCTTTCCTATCCAGTCCATTTCTTACTGTTTTTTCACAGGCAGATCTACCCAACCTATGAAGCAGGCACCAAGAGGCAGCTCAAAGAATAGAACCCAGGACTTGCAGTCAGGAAGAACCAAGTTCAAATTCAACCTCAGACACTTAGTAGCTGCGTGACCCTGAACAAGTCATTTAACCTCTGTTCATCTCAGTACACTTGAGAAAGAAATGGCAAACCACTTCAGTATCTTTGCCAAGAAAACCTCATGGGCAGTATGGTCCATGGGTCATGAAGAGTTAGACAGTATTGAACAACTACACCACCAAACCTATGAGGATCCTTAACTAATGTGTTGAATTAACAAAATTCTGATTGTTTTCATTGGTTACTTTTTCCCTCAAGATCCCAACAAAGCCATGAATATACTCAATTTCATTTAACTAAACACCTTTCCATTCCACAGCAGATGTCCTTCCCCTTTCCATTCACAAAGAGTGGCCTTCACATTATTTTACATAACTGTGGAATTTTAGATTGGAAAGAGATCCTAGATAAGAAGTTTCAAGTTCTTATTTGTGGGAAGAGAAAACTAAGGCTCGGAACAGCTAAGTCATTTGCCTAAAGTTATAGTGGTAGTTAGTGGAAGAGCAAAGCCTGGAATTCAGATATTCTACTGGCTAGTTCTATCTTCTTTCTACCACTATTTCATTAATTAAAAGATGAAATAAAAGCTAAAAAAAAAAATCAGTGGGCATGATTTTTTTTAAAAAATCATTATGTAATTGCATAGCACAAATTCTTTCAGGGAGAAAAAAAAAAGAATACTTAAATCTTGTTTATTTACGCAAATGTAAAGCACAGCTGGCTTGGATGTGGAAAGGGAATAGTCGAAAATTGTTAACTTTAAGCCCCCAAGGCCCACGTGCTAGTCACTGCCTTTTCAGTGACCCCAAGAGAGTTTCTGGGGCTCCTACCGTTCAGCCTTCTTATCCAGGATCTAAAAGGAACTTAATCTGAGGAGAATTCTTACCATACCCAACTGTCACTGAGGGGAAAAAAAAGGAATTCCCATTCCCTGGGAATTCCCGGACTTTCAAACTTATCTTGAATCAGAGGGGATTCCCTGTTTTTTTCCTAAGTTCTAAAGGAAAATGTTTTCACAAACCATAAATATCAGACCTTCACATTCCTCTTCATTTGGACTATCTTTATACCACTGAAAAGTTTTTTTCAAACAGTTCTTTAGTATGTAAACTAACTCAAAATATTTATTATTCAAATAAATGAATTCCAACCCTGGTTTTATAGCTTCCAGTATGTCTCAAAAATTATCAAAATAAAATTATTTTAAATTTACTTTGTTGGAAATGAATACTTTTAGGATAGGGGTGATATCACAAAATTAAATTATTAGGTGCTGCTAATCAAACAAGTCAAAGCAATTTCAATTCAACAAACATTTATTTATTAAGGCTTATTATGGCATTATGCCAGGTGCTAGGGATACCAACAACAAAAAAAGTTCCTGCATACACACACACACACACACACACACACACACACACACACAAATAGGACAATTTGGAAAGGAAGATTGTTATTAACTGGGGAGAGATCAGGAAAGGCTCGTAAGGCATCAAAGCATTGAAGGAAGCTAGAGATTCTGTTAGGTGGAAACGAGGTAGGAGTGTATTTCTGGCATTGGCGGGATATGTGCATGTAGGTGGTGGACAGAATGTTATATAAGGAAGAAGTGGAAAAACAATGCCACTAATTCATTGTTGGTGGAATTGTGAACTGATCCAACCATTTTAGAGGACAATTTGGAATTATGCTCAAAGAGTTGTTAAACTGTCTATACCCTTTGACCCAGCAATATCACTACTAGGTCTATTTTCAAAGGTGATTAGGGAAAAAGAAAAAGAACCTATATGTTCTAAAATATTTATAGCAGCTTTCTTTCTGGTGGCAAAGAATTGAAAATTTCGGGATGCCTATCAATTGGGGAATGGCTGAACAAGTTGAGGTTATGATAGTGATGGAATACTATCTGTGCTATAAGAAATGAACTCGATGATCTTAGAAAAACATGGATAAACTTGCATGAAATAATGGAGTGAAATGAGCAGAACCAAGAGGACAGTGTATATAGTAACAACAATATTGTTTTAAGAACTTTGAGCAAATAAGTCATTTTGACTATTATAAATTCCTAAATTAACTACAAAGGACATATGAAGGAAGATGTTATCTGCATCCAGATTAAGAACTGATAAATAGAAGTATATATAGAATAATTTTACATATATATATATTTGTGTGTATATACACACACATATTTGTGTCTAATGGTAGCCATTTCTGGGGGGGAAGGGAAAAATTTACACGATAACTTTATTATATATTTAAAAGGAATAGCAAGTCGGACATAAGAGATTTGCAGATTCATGTACAATCACCTTTCTTATTATGCTATGTAATAGAAATGCTTGTTGTATTTCAAAAATTAAAATTAAAATAAATAAAACTTTAAAAATGTCATGTCAGGAGAAAAATCTAGCAGGCATTTTTGACAAGACATTAAATTTGACACTAAATTCCCTGAGTCTATATCATGTGAACCACTGACTACCCATACTTCATGGAGCCTTTCTTTACTTATGCAGGTGATCAGATTTTTAAAATTATCCCTCTTCAAATATCTGTATTTGGCCTGTCATTCCTAACTGTTAAGATCTTTTAGTCTGATAATCTTGCCATCTATGTCTTTATCTAAGTTACAGCAAGTAAGGAGAAAACACAGCTAGCACAAAGAATGAAAAGAATCCATCCAAAAAGAAAGAAAGAAAGATGAGATGGTTAACCAGGAATCAGAAGACTAGAAATCAAATTGCTTAGGTAATAGGAGCCATACCTTTCTTGTGGGTTTTGTACAAAGTTCAATTTTTCCTGAATACACGAAATACCACAAAGCATCCTCAGTTTCCCTTCAGATCTGAGCTGAATCAATCAAATCAAATCAAACCACGTCTTAAGAGTTCTTTCTAACTAAGTGGATGTAAGGAATGGGTGCTATTCTGTCTTAGTAAATATGGCAAAATACTTCATCAACAATGGAACTTGTACAAAATATATTTCATGTTAAGGTTTTTTTAAAATATTTCATACCATTATCTTATACTACTGTAAATTCAATCATATACCCATTTGTATTTTTTTAAATCTCTGTAAACTCTTAGAAGGTCAGAGATAAGTGTCTTTTATGTTGTGTTTTATCATAAAGAGTCAGGCTCAAGAAATGTTCAATAATTACATAACAATAACAAGATTACATATCCATCCAACCAGTAGAACACAGAGGCAATTTTAACATTATCAAAATTAACTACAAAAAAGTCTCCTTGGAGAAAATAAGCTGGTATATAAAGTTTCCTTTATCCTGACTACATAATTCTAAACCCTATTTTTACCACTTTGGTATATTTTTCCTCTTTCACTATTAATATTCCACATTTGACAGAGGTTACTGCCA